>NW_007247366.1:300999-320562 GCF_000164805.1 Carlito syrichta
TCGAACCCGCGGGCTCAGGCAATCCACTTACCTCAGCCTCCCAAAGCGTGGGATTACAGGTGAGCCACCGATCCCGGCTTATCCAGACATTTTATAAGTCTGTGAGGCACACAGATGTGGCAAAAGTCCATGTGTCAGTGACCTGGCACAGCAATGTCCAGGCTGTCCAGATATACTGTAACTCTGTGGGTCACTCAGATATGATATGACACCACACAGCAGTGGCTCCATATGACTTTGTCCAGATGAGCTATGCCCGGATGTAGTGCCATCCATCTCTGCAGCTGCTCACCAGGTTTTCTCATTCAGGGTGGCCCCGTTGTTGTGACCCCTTCCTTCAGGCTCAGCAGTGGCCAACATTGGCTAGGTTGTGGTTCTTGGTGGCAGCCTGCTCCCTGATAGCCCTAGTCTGGGCTTGTTCCAGTAAGATCTTCAGGAGGCTGATGGGGACTTTCCACAATAGGGTGACGTGTGGGCTGGGCGGGGGGGTGGAAAGCCAGGGCTGGGGTGGCCCCTGACAACTGGGGGCCTGTAGTGGTAGCTGAGGGGCTGTCTGAGGCCACAAGGCAGGGAGAGGTCTGGGGATCATTCTGAGGGAGGATCTGGGAGGCTGGGGCAGGGGTCACTGCAACAACCAGGACCCTGCTCTGTATCAGGAATATTGGCACCAGCAGAGCCCACCTGGTGATCGTATGGTCAGGCTGTGAGGAGAACATAGGCTTAGGGCAAGGGCTCTGGCCAACTATGGTTCATGGACAGAGACAGAAGCAAGAGTAGAGAGACAGAAAGAGACAGACAGACAGACTGAGAGGAGGAGACCGAGAGAAAGTTTCGAGAGGCCAAGAGAGGGATTAGAGAGGACAAGTCAGGACAGAGACAGAGATAAAGATGAAGAGATAAGAGCCAGAATGAGACAGAGAAAATCAGGACAGAGCCAGACAGAGAAGGGGATCAGAAAGAAAGAGAAAAAGAGACAAGAAACCCAGGGACAGAGATAAATAGATGATAGCTAGATAGGTGATGGATTGATTGATCCATAGATAGACTGAGAAAAACAGATGGAGGGAGGGAGATTAAAAAGGTGGAGGCAGAGAAAATACAAGGAGAGACAGATTGGAAGAAAAAGACAGAAAGAGACAGAAACCATCCCAGAGATAGAAGGCATGGTGGAAAGTAAGATCAGAGACAGAGAGAAGCTCAGAGGGTCCAAGGGGAGAGGGAGCTTCTGAGCAGGAGAGCTTGCAACTGGTCCAGGAAAGAGAAGGGCAGGAATGGGGCCCCTGAGGCAGAGAAGCAGCCAGAGATTCCAGAGCCCTCCGCTACCCCAAACTCTGGGTCCACTCAACCCCCAAGAACCTTCACATTTCTACCCAACCCAGACCTACTGCTACCAGCTTCTTCTGAAGTGGGGCCGTATGGTTGCCTGGGGCTAGGGCTAGGCAATGCTCTCCTGTAATCTGACCCTCTGCCCCACTTCAGGGCCCATTATCTCCCTCAGGCCCATGGGGGGAATAGGGGCATTTTTCCTGGCATAAAACAGCTCCTGATTTATGACTCATCCCATCCTGGGGGGCAGTGAGGACACATCCTCATCCCTCACCCAATCTACTTCTTTCTGGGACAAGTTAGGGACTGAGGATGAAGAGACAGTGACCAAGGCTGGGCAGAGGGAGTCTGTACCCATGCAGGATAGCACTCACCCCCAGAGAAAACCTACCTCCCAACACTCTTATCTCCTCAAACAGTCACAACAGGAGCCTTTTAAAATAGCAGATTTAGTGCCCCCCAGAATCAGCACCATGTCATCAGAGGCTTGGGTCAAGGGGCAGGTCAGACACCAGTCACATATGCTCACTGCCCATCGCCACCTCCCACCGTGAGTCATCTGCCAGGGAGGGGGAGGCAGGAACCACAGCAGGGGTTTGTCCACAGGGGAGAAGGTTAGACCCATGGGACCAAGTCACTGAAATCATGGACACACACTAGCACGCTCACCTGCACACGAGCCTCTAGCACAAGGGGATGGACAGCAGGTTCCTGTGGAGACCCCAACTCTTTCAGGAAATGCTGAAGTTCAGCTCATCATCTGGGCTTCAGTTCTGGACAGCACCTGGGTGGGGCAGGTTGGAAACTGTCTTCACCATCTGACTTCTTACTCAGCTTGTAGGCCACAGAGAAACCCAGGCAAAGGGACCCAGGGTGGGGAAGCTGAGGCCACAGCAGGGAGTGAGGACTCTGACCTCAGAGGGTAGGTCCATGCCTAGGTCTTTAGAGGAGAGAACATGGAGGGGGCCAACCTGGGAGCTTCACAGATGGGCTCCTTACTCAGCTCCTTGGTCTGGGAGTCTGTCTCGGGTCCCCCATTCAGAGGGAGCTTTCCCCTAAGACCCTCACTTCTGACCCAACAACTCCCCACACAGACCTGATCTGGGCAGGCTCGCTGCCCAGTCCCCCACGGGAATGGAGGATAAGCTCATACCTGTCTCCTGGCTCTGGGACACCCAGGGCAGGCAACAGCGTTCACAGGCCTCACGGGTCCCGAAATGGATGGCATTCCCTCCACAGTTGCCATAGACAAAGGGGTGACAGGACTCCATGCCTCCGAGGATCACCCGATGGTACCAGTGCAGCGTGTAAGCAGTACAGGAGCCCTCATCCAGCGGCAGGGTGCAGGGGTCTGGGGCCAGTGGGGTTCAGGTGAGCAAGGGTCAACTCTGGCTACCCCTACCTGAATCCCCCTGGGATTCCCATTCTCATCATCACCATTCCAAGGAGCCTCAGGGTCCTGGTATTCCATGAAATATTCAGAATATTCAGAAAACTCGTTGTCCTTGGGGGGCAACAGGTCTGCAGGAAGATGTGAGCAGTGGCTGCTGGCCCCAGGGTGGGGAGGACAGCACTGAGCTCCCATGTGTACAAGAATGCTCAGATATGTGCACTGCATGCATGAGCACCCATGTCCAGTCCTCACCCATACCTGCCCCATAGGTCCAGGTGTCCTCACCTTCCCTCTCCATGTGAGAGACCTAGAGCACAGGCACGGGGTGGAGCCGAGAGTCCGGGGTGTCTGCAGCATAACTAGGGAGTGGTCTTGGAACCAAGAGCAGAGGGCATAGGGCCCGAGGTCACCATGGGCACCCACCCCAGCCAACCCCACTGAGAGGACCCATGTGATTGGCAGGGCCTAGGGCGGAGGAAGTTTTAGGAGCATAAAACTACTCACGTGACCCAGATGTAATAAACTGGTACTGGCAGGCTGGAGGGGGCAGAGAGAGGCAGAAAGAGATGTGATGGAGACAGAAAGATGGAAAAACGGAAACAGACAGACACTCAGAGGGGTTAAAGATACACAGAGACAGCAGGAGAGAGAGTGATAGAGAGACAGAAGGAGAGAGAGAGACAGAGACAAAGGATGAGAGAGAAGTTGGGAACAGGCCAACTAAGGGCAAAAGACAGGGAGGGAGGGATAGCAATAGTCAGAGAAAGGCAGATAATGAAAGACCACGAAGGCAGTGGCATACAGAGGGAGAAGGGAAGAGACAGAGCTTCACTCTCTGATGCCCCTCAGGGTCATCACAGTCCCACCTGGGTCTATGCCAGGACCTATGAGAGCAGCTCTGTTCCCACCTCCATCCTTCTCCCCACACAGCCATGCTGGGCATCGAAAAACACAACATGGCCATCCATTTCTGCCTGTGTGTCTCTGTCCATTGGGGAAAACTGACTCAGTGTGTTGGTTCTGCAGCACATGTGTTCTGCGTATCCACCTGTCTCCACCCATCTCCTTGACCATTTGTCTCCTGTAAGTTCTAGGGACTTGCTTGCCCCTGTCTAGGGGTGCCAGAGTGGAATGGGGGTGGAGCCCAGGAGACTCCAGGCTAGGCCCCACTACCACAATGCTGACTCACCTCCTGACGCACAGAGCCCTGAATGTTATCCTCCTGGGAGCACGAGACCACAGGATTACGAAGAACTCATGGATCACAGGAAGGACATAGGGTACATTATGCAGGAATCACAGAGGGACCACATGGAGCCAGAGGCTCAGTGCCCAGGGGCTCAGGGTGTTAGGTGTGGGAGGCAGGGCCCAGCCCACCCCAGGCCCACACTCACTATCAGTGCTGCTCCTCCCTTCTCACCATGTGGGCCAGCACGCCCCTATGAACAACTGATGGGACCACGCTGTGACTTCTGATCTCAGAGACACCAGAGGTCACCCCAATCTCTGTATCTAAGTGCAGGGATTCCCACTCACCTGCTCCCCTCTCTCACCAGGGGCCCCAGGAGCCCCAGGGGCACCCACCGCTCTCTCTCCAGGAGGACCTCGCTCGCCCTGTCAGACACAAAGACCAAGAGAGCAGGGTCAGAGGCAGTAGGGAATCAAAAGTCAGGCAAGTTGAGGATCCCAGCTTCACAGGTTGGGACAGTGAGGCCAAAGAATGGTTATGAGGTTGGAAGGGTGGGGAGGTTGGGCAGAGAGGTTCAGGGGACAGGAGTCAGAGTTGGGGCCCTTACCTTCTGGCCCTGAAGTCCTTTAGGGCCTTTGAGACCAATACTGCCAGGCGGCCCTGGGGGACCCCTAGAGCCATCATTGCCCCTGGGACCTGGAAAGCTTCCAATTCCTGGGGCCCCTGGGCAGAGATAGGACAAGGTCAGTGATCAGAGCCCCGAAGGAAAGACTTTCTCCAAAAGAGCACGTTCCCCTCAATTCACAATGACCATGGACTCAGCTGACCTGCTCCCCTTTTCTGCCTTGGTCACCCTTGGGTCCTGGTTGTCCATCAAAACCTCGGTCACCCTGAGAACAGAAGAAGCATGAGACTCTCTGCCTTGACCTCTCCAAGCTCCTGAACCCTCCCTGAACTCCCATGAGCCCTCTGACCCAATATCCACAACCTTCCATGACCCAAGAACCTGTGACCCTACCAGCCATAATACCCCTGACCCCAAATCCATCCTTGACCAGATGCACATGATCTCCTGCTCTACTTCCCATCCTCTCATTCTAACTCTCTGCTGTGACCTCAACCCACCTTGAAACTTCAAGACAAGTTCCACTCCTTCCCAATGACTCACTCCATCGAAACCTGAAGCGCGGACTGTCCTGAAGCGCGGACTGTCACGATCTGAGTGAGCTGCTGCATGTCTAGGTGGGTACCTGCATGGGCCTGTCTATGTCAACATGGATCTGCACACATGTCCTCCTGTCTCTAGCTCTCTAGTTGTAACTTCACATCTATGCATCTCTGGGATGGTGAGTGTCCACATGTCCTGGGTGTGTGTGTATCCACTGTCTTAGCATGTATACTCATGGTCTGTGTGTCTTGGTCTGATTGCATATCTTGACATCTGTCTGCAAGTCTTATGTGTATATCAATGCATATGGCCTCATGTATGTGGATGACTGTGCACATAAAGACATGTGTCAGCATGTCCTGGCACATGTCACATGTCATAGCCATGGATGTGTATTTCACCTTGGCTCAGCACAGGTCCACAGGCAGTGATTTAGCATCTACACGTGCATCTGAGTCTGGGTATAAGTGTCTGGGCATCAACATGTCTCTGATTGCTCTGAATGTGGCTTCATGCCAGTGTGTCTGCACCTCTCGACCTGTCTGTGACTCTTCACTTGTGCCTGTGGCTGTGGGTTATCTCTGCATGTGTCAGCTCATCCGGGCACAAGTTGGCCCATCCACCTAACCCACTATGTATTTGCAAGGCTGCCTGGGTGAGCACACAAAACAACGTTCCAGGATGCATGTGCATGTCTGGACTATATATGCAGCAGGTGTTGCACATGTCTGCATGTATCTACCCATGTGTCTCAGGTGTTAGTGCACATCTGGGTTGTGCACACTTGCTAGCCCTGAGTTGCCAACTTCTCCTGCCCTGCTGACCCTCAACTCATCCTCTATACCACCCAGGACCAATCACTCTCTTTCCAGGTTCCCCCTTCTGGCCCTGGAGAACAACATGTCAGATGAGGGTCAGAGTGGCAGCCCCAGGTATGACCTTTGCCTACCCTCTCCACCCTGGACACTTACCTTTGGACAATTCACTGAGCAAAGCTCTGACTGGGGCTGTGGACACAGGGTCTCTTTGAGGCTGAGCATTTCTACCAAGAACCCCCAGACCCCATCTTCTCTACCATCTAGTCCCCCAGAGTCCTCTTCCAAACCTGAGGAGCCAAGGATGCCTGACACAGGGCTGCTGCCAGTCCACCTACTGCCCGGTCCAGGCTCAGACTATCATCCACCGTGAAGAAGGTCTGGACAGGATCCATGCCTGGCACCAAGAGACGCAACTGCTCTAGGTCAGATCCCACCAAGCCGAAGATCACCACGTTGATCCCTGAGGAGAGGTCCAGCGGCTGCATGACAGCCCTGTTGGGGCCACATCTATTCCCAAGACTCATCCCCATTAGCCCTACTCCTTACCAGCAGCCTGGGCCTCGCGAATGGGGCTGAATGTGTCACCTCTCAAGGGCTCATCCACTAACAGAACCATTACCTGTGGCACATGCTGGTGGCGGAGCATCTGGTGTCAACAGGTATCTGTGAGTGGTGAACACGGCTATGCCTGGGAGGAAGGACATGTCAGAATCCTGGGACTCCAGGCTCCCAATAGGTAGCCCCAGGAGTCCACGCCTACTGCAGTCCTCAACTAGGTTGTTCCCACTTGGGTCCATGTAGGGGATGTCATGGATCTTTTGAAAGATCATGCCAAGGTCATGGATGCTATGCAGCAGGAACAGTGGGGTGGACCAGTGACTGTAGGACAGCAGGCCAACCTGGGGTAAGTGGGGGGAGACACAGAGCCTGGAAAGGATGACACAGTAGGGATAGGGGTGCACAGGGCCTGGAGAAACACAGTGGCGCATGGGTGTGTGTGACTAAACCTGAACTATTTATCAGGGGGTCAGTAATGATGGTAGGAGAGGGAGCCAAGCCCCAGATGAGAAGATCTGGAGCTTGGAGGAGACTTGGGAGAAAGCCTGAACCTATAGTGAGCTAAGAAGGTGGTGGTATCTGGTATGGAGCCTGGGTGGGGAGGGGCAGGGAGAGGTAGAGAGTCTTGCTATCACTAGGGCCAAACCTGGACTGCCTGTGGCCCAAGAGGCCCAAGTGCAGTCGCCAACCACTCCAGGACCTGCCTTGTCGACTTCGCACGAAGGTCATTGTCTTGAGTGGCATGCAGTAGGAACACCACATCCACCAAGTCATGGGGACACACTGTAGGAAGGAAGCCAAGTTATTGAAGTGGGGGGCCCATCCAGCCACCCCCCTAAGCCCTTCTCACTGGGTTCTGTGTAACAGAGGTCTCAGGACCCGGTGGGCCCTCCCAGACAGATATAAGAGACACTAGGCTCTACCTGTCGCACGCTGGGAGTTTGCGGTCCCTGAAAGTGTCTGTGGGTCCCAGGCAGTTCTACAGAGGACAGAACTTGGTTAAACAGGAGGCTTCCTATGGAGCCTCAACTGCCAGCCCACTGCAACCCTGGCCTCCCCCTCACCCTGGCCAGGGCCTCTGAGTGGCCACCAGGATAAGATGTAACTGGACGCCACAGACACTGGGTTCCAGGCTAGAGTCACTGAGTCAATCGAAGTGTCCACCACACGTAGTTCAGTGCTTGGAATACAAGGTAACTCTGAAGGAGGAATGAAAGATCAGGGATTGAAGGCTATATCCTCAGAACACAGAGCGGAGAGAACTGAGAACTGGATAGGTCAGTGTAGGCAACCTGAGAGAGAGAAGGCCAGTGCCTCAGAACAGGCAGTGTGGGCACTATGAGGTCACTGTGGGTGATGCATAGCCTTGTAGGGTGGTTCCGTGTGGACAGGACAATCACTGAGCAGTGATGGAGGGGGAAGCTGGAGCAGTTGGGAATATACAGCAGGGCAGGGTAGCCAATGAGTTGGGACAGGCAGCTGGCCGGGCTCCACTCACCAGTCCTCACAACCATAGAGGCAGGGGCCCCATCCACACTGGCCACCTGGGCCCTCACATGCAGTGTATACTCAGAGAACTGAGATCCCAGGCTTGTCTGAGGGAAGGGTCATGAGAGGTTATGCTGGCTACAGAAGTCACCCCAAATTTGGGTGCAAGAAATCAAGGTGGGTCATGGGTGGGGAGGAACACACCAAGGTGAGGCAGACCCTCTGGGTTTACCAGTGTGTGTAGTCACCTCTGTGGGGGGTCCTTCTCCAGCAGGTCCCAGGATGCTCAGCCTCAGGTGGTACAGTGTCGCTGTCTTCAGCCCATCCAGGTGGTAGCTGCTGAGCCCAGGTCCCAGGATCCGGGACTGTTCCTGGCCACCTATGGCAGGCATGAAGCTGAGGGTCAGGAACACATGGGAGAATGATACCTCCCTATATTAATGGACCCACCCACCTCACTGGCCCCCCATCACCTCACTGAATGATTGCTAACAGGGTCCACCTTCCTGATTGACCTTCCTCATTCTTGCTGACCTTGTCCACTTCACTGATCCATCCCCACTGACTCTCAGTGATCCCATGGATCCCCCCCACCTTATTGATCTTACCTACTGTCACTGATTCTGTAGACCCCAATGAGACCCCGCCCACCCTAACTGACCTCCACCACCTTGCTGACTCTGCCCACAGTTCCCCAACCCCCCCACCAGGCCCTAATCTCCTGAGGGCACCTCTCACCCTCTGGGATGGATCTAAAATGAATCATTTAATGCCTTCCCTGGTGTGGACGGTGAGTATTAGTTTACTCCAGAGTTAGTTGTTTAAAAGAGCCTGGCACCTCCCCACCTCTCTCTTGCTTTCTCTCTGACCAAGTGAACTCTGCACAACTGGCTCCCCTTCACCTTCCGCCATGAGTGGAAGCAGCCTGCGGCCCTCACCAGAAGTAGATGCTGGCGCCATTCTCCTTGTTCAGCCCGTACAACTGTGAGCCACATCAACCTGTTTTCTTTTTCTTTTTTTTAATTAAGAAAGGTGGATTTATTAAAGAAAAGATACGTTGTAAAGGGCACAATGGGCAGGGCAGCAGTAAGAGCATCTGCTGTCTGCTGCCAACCTCTTTTCTTTATAAATCACCCAGCCTCAGGTATTCCTATTTATCTATTTACTTATTTTTTGCAACAGAGTCTCACTCTGCCCAGGCTGGAGTACAGTGGCGCCATCCAGCTCACCACAGCCTCTGTCTCCTGAGGTCAAGTGATCCTACCCACATAAACCTCCCAAATAGCTGGGACTGTAGGTGTGTGCTACGATGCTCAGCTAATTTTTGTATTTTTTGTAGAGATAAGGTTTCTATGTTGCCTAGGCTGGTCTTGAACTCCTGGGATCAAGTGATTCTCCCACCCCAGACTCCCAAAGTGCTAGGATTACAGACACAGGCACCACCATGCCTGGCTTTTTAAAATTTATTTATTATAGAGATGAGGTCTCACCAAGTTGTCCAGACTGGTATTGAACTTGTGGGCTCAGGTAATTCTCTCACCTCAGATGTCTTAAAGTGGTGGGATTATAGACGTGAGCTGCTGTGCCCGGCCTGAATACATTTTATTTCTTGGGTCTCACTTTGTCACCCAAGCATTTTATTTTTTGAGTCTCACTCTCACCCAAGTTGAAGTGCAGTGGCATGCTCACGGCTCACTGCAGCCTCAATCTGCTTGACTCAGATGATCCTTCTGCCTCAGCCTCCCAAACAGCTGGGATTACAGGTGTGTGCCACTATGCCTGGCTAATTTTTTCATTTACTGTAGAGACGAGGTCTCACCATGTTGCCCAGGTTTGTCTCAGACTCTTAGAATTAGGCAATCTTCTCGCCTCAGCCTCCCAATGTGCTGGGATTGCAGCACTTGGTCTCATCAAGTTCGTTTTATAGTACCAGAAAAATTCAGGTTTCTTTCTTTCTTTTTCTTTTTTTTTTTTTGAGTTGGAGTCTTACTCTGTCACTCAGACTGGAGTGCAGTAGCATGTTCGTGGCCACCGCAGCTTCGACCTGCTGGGCTCAGGCAATCCTTCCACCTCAGTCTTCCAAGTAGCTGTAACTACTGGAGCATGCCACCACATCTGGCTTATTTTTTGATTTATTGTAGAGATGATGTCTCGCCATGTTGCCCAGGCTAGTCTGAAGCCCCTGGGCTCAGGCATTCCTCTTGCCTCCACCTACCAAAGGGCTGGAATTATAGGCGTGAACAACCGTACCTGGTTAAATTCAGGTTTATTTTCTTTTCTTTTGAGTTGGAGTCTCACTCCGTTGCCCAGATTTGGAGTGCAGGGGCCGCTCCCGGCCACCGCAGCCTCGACCCGCTGGGCTCCAGCGATCCTTCCGCCTCAGCCTTCCAAGGAGCTGGAACTACAGGCGCGCTACCATGCCTGGCTAATTTTTTTTTTAATTTATTGTAGAGATGAGGTCTTGCCAAGTTGCCCAGGCGGGTCTCGAACCAGGTGGGTTAAATTCAGGTTTCTAAACCCAAAAAATACAATACCCCAAAACACAAATAAATATCACTTATTAAATGCCAAAAGAGTGGAAAATTGCAGGGGGTGGGGGTTGGGATTGGCAGTAGTGGGATTCTGCCAGGGGAGGGAAGAGCATAGCTCATCAACAAGGATAACTACATAATGAACATTTGTATACTTAACCCTGAATTGTACCCCACACCTTTAAAAAAATATTTTTAAAAATAGAAATAAATGAATAAATTAATTAAAATTTAAAAATACTAAAAGAAATCAAATTCAAGAATAATTTTGGGGCATAGTGGCTCACACCTATAATTTCGGCACTTTGAGAGGCCAAGGTGAGAGGATTGCCTGAGCCCACAGGTTCGAGACCAGCCTGGGCAACTTGGTCAGACCTAATGTCTACAATAAATAAAAAAAAATTAGCTGGGCCAGGTGGTGCATACCTGTAGTTCTAGCTACTTGAAAGACTGAGGTAGAAGGGTCACCTGAGGCCAGAAGGCCGAGGCTGCAATGGCCGACCAGCTTGCCACTGCACTCCAGCCTGGGCGACAGAGTAAAACTCCAACTCAAAAAAAATAATAATTTACTACAACCAATTAGGCTTTATTCTAAAACTGCAGTGATTTGGTATTAAGAAATAATACTTTACTATCAGTGGATCTAATGAGATAAAAAATTACCTCATCAGATGATTTGAGAAAAGCTCTAAAAAAATAAGGACACAAATGTAACGTATAGACTTTATTTAAATTCTCATTCAAACAAAAGAATTATAAAGAAAAAAAGATTTTTTAAAAAATTTGGAGTCTCACTCTGTTGCCTGGCTAATTTTTTTATTTATTGTAGACATGAAGTCTCATGAATTTGCCCAGGCTTGTCTCGAATCACTGGTCTCAGGCAATCCTCTCGCCTCCATCTCCCAAAGTGCTGGAATTACAGACTTGAGCCACTACGCTCGGCCAGTCATGAACCCTTTGTGTCAGCCCATTTTGTGTAATGCCTACCCTGCTCTCAGTGATGACCCTGTGACTTCTGTGCAAATGCTGAGCCCTGTGACTTCTAATTCTATATAATCCCCATTCCTGTTGAGACATTGGTCCTATACTCCTCAGACGAGGCCACGCTGTGTATGTCCTATTGGTTTTCAGGGACCTGCTGGTGCTGAAGCTAAAGAGGAGAAAGTAAGTCTGGTGTGGATGAGGGAGGTAGTTTCAGGGTTGGGGTCAAGGTCATAGGACCTGTCTCTGGGGCTTGGAGGTCACAGGGCTGTGGCATGATTGCTGGGTCATGGGTGTAATGGGAGCCTGGGACTAACATTGATGGTCAGTGAAACTTCCAGGGAAATGTGGGGCCCACTGGACCCAGAGGAGCTACCAGAGCCAAAAGCGAATGGGTGAGTGAAGGGAAAGTGTTTAGGGTAGGGCAGGTGAAGGTTGTAACTTCCTGATTTCTTATCCTTCCACCCATAAGGACACGAGGCTTGGTCCTTCCTGGAGACCCTGGTCCCAAAGGAGACCCTGGAGACCAGGTGAGTAAATGTAGGGATGGGGATAGAATAGAAGGAGGTGAGGTGGTGTCTGGGACCCCAGTTAAGTCTTGCCCCTTTCCCACCCCCTTTAGGGTCCCATTGGTCTCACTGGCAGAGCAGGATCCCCAGTGAGTACTTGTGACCTTGGATCACCTCAAGGCTACTGGGGTCGCCTCTCCTCATGAGCTGATTGTTGAGTGTGTCCTGCATTGCTTCACTTTTGCCTTCTCCACAGGGTGATTCAGGGTCTCCTGGAAAGAAGGGAGACCCTGGGCGTGCTGGCTCCTCAGGACCTGTGGGCACCCTAGGGCAAGATGTAAGAGGCTGGAGTCAAGGGGGTAGGTAGGGGGTTAGGGGTGTTGCCAGCCTCATGTCTCACAGGGCCAGAGCTGACTCTCATGTCTCACAGGGTGAAGTTGGAGAGAAAGGGGACGAGGGTCCCACGGTAACACTCCTCCCCACTGTGGTCCCTGATCCTTTACCCTTGAGCTGGGATCCCAGTGGGCTGAGGATCCACCAGGTCATCCAGTCCATCCAGTTCTGCTGCCTCCTGCCCAGTTGGTGCCCAGGCCCTTCTCTGTCCCCACTCCCTGAATTAGTTAGATCCTAACTCACCTGCATATGTGATTTTTCTTTCCATCACCAGACTGACCCAGGTTTTCCTGGAAAAGCGGGCAAGCGGAACCTTTAGGTGAGTCTTGGCAGGGAGAAGTAAGGTGGAGGGGGGGTGGAAAGCCCCTAAAAAGCAGGCATGATGGTGATGGGAAACCCTGAGGGGGCTGGGAGCAGATGGGAAACTACAGGGACACATGGGATGATGGGAAACTCTGACTTGGATTTGGGGGTGATAGGGAAACTTGGGGAAGTGGAGGGGGTTATGGCAGAAACTGCAAAATGCAGAGAGAGTTTGTCTCAGACAAGCCGCTCATCTCAGGGGGCACCTGGAGTTCGGGGACCTGTGGGTGTGAAAGGAGACCAGGGAGGTCCTAGAGGATGGACGAGGCGTGAGTCCCAGTCTCTGACCCCTCACCCGACCTCACCCTCCCAATCATCCAATTCCCAGTCCCTGATCCTGCCACTCCAACCCTGAGATGCTAAACCCTCACCATCCTCACCTCCTATGACCCCTACATCACAAACCCCAAAGGCCACTAGGTTCTCCATGAGTCCTCATGGTGCTTCCATAGCGCCCCCAAACTGCTGCCTACTTTGAGTGACCCTGACCCCTGGCTTTGTTTAGGGCAGCCCCTGGACCATCTGAACCCAAGGGTGACCTCAGGGACCCAGTGAGTACTGGTGTTCTGGGCTCAGAAGAGATGGATGAGGTGCAGCTGCCAATGATCTGGTCAGCGTCCACACGAGGGGCGTGGAGGTCAAGATGGGAATCATTGATGGTCACCCCTGAGCCTGCATTCTGGGTTTTGGCATTGGGACACTGCAATGAATTTTGGGCCTGAGTTAAGCCTGGGACGACCTGAGCAGTGCCCTGGGACGACAAAGCTCACGTTGATGATAATCATCTCCTTTGCCAGGGTTCCTCAGGACCCTCTGGACAACTGGCAAGGACTGAACAGGCCTGGTCCTCTGTCATCTCCATCACCTGCCCCTGTTACCCCTTGGCTCTATATTCCTTCCACTGACTCCCACTTTCCCCACTGCCCCTCTGATACCCCCATGGATCCTGTAGCCCCTCATGGACTCTATCTCCCCTCACCAGCTCCTCTTTCTTTTGTTGAGTCATTCTTCTCCCTGAACATTCCTCCCAAAGTTGGACACAAGATGGAGTCAGAGAGAAGGTATTGGGGTCTGTGGGTGGAGAAAGATCCCAGTGTCCTCCACTACAGATTCTGCCTCAAGCATGCCTTGGCTCAAGGGCTGTTGCCTCAGAAAGCTTCTCTGCCACAGGGGGAGCCTGGAGACCATAGACAAGAGGGTCCTTGAGGACTCAAGAGTGACCTTGGCCTCCCTGGAGCCTCTGGAGAGGGTGAGTGGGGTTGGCCCCCAGCTGGGGTGGTGGTGGCGGCGTGGGCCTGGGAAAGCCTGCTGACTTCCTCCTTCCCCATCCTCAGGGTATTGATGGTTTCGGGGACCCCCAAGTCCACAGGTGAATGATGCTCTTTGCTCTGTCAGCCTAAGTCCCTCTATGACCCTCGTCTCTTATCTGATCCTATTTCCTCCAGGAGAACCCAGGTGGACGTCCGAGGCTCAGCAGTAGAAAAGGTGAGAGGGTGTAGAGGTTTTTCAGGATGTGAGCCTGTGCTTACAGATTCATCTATGCCTTTAAGGCTTCTTACCACTGTTTTCCTCACGGTGATTGGAGATCCCGGAGATAGCTGGAGTGGACTGGATGACAAACTAGGAGCCCCTGGCCGTCCTGGGCTACATGTGAGTCATGGTAGTCACTGCCTGGTCTTCCCCGTCCCTTTTCCCTTCACATGAAGGCCCTAGACCACAACTCATGGGTGGTCTTGACCTTGATAAGCTCTGGGGCCAGAGTGTTGTCTGTGTCTTCTCCCAACACCCTGCCCAGGTGGGCCATGTTACTGCCATGCAGGCCTGAGATTCACAGGAACTAGTGTCCCTGTCAGTGGATGGTGCCCCTGACCCTGTGACCATGATCAACTGACTTTGAGTCTCTCCTCAGGGTGCTGTGAGTAAAACTGGGGACCCAGGAAGAAATGTAAGTGAGAAGAGATGCTGGCCTGTAGGGCAACTCAGGAATCAGCATCAGCTCCAGCCAGGGCATCATAATTACAGCAACAGTGATGGTGGGTCAGTTCCTGGCAAACAGGTTTTAGTAGAGTCTCCCTTTCTGACCTTCTTTGTCTTGGAGGTCTTAATAATCCACCTAAGATCTGTGGGTTCTTTCATTGGGAGTATTAGCAGAGGGGCCCCTCTAACCTATTGGGTTTGTGCCTGAGGGAATCTCAATGGGATCCCCCAAACCTGGGAGTCTCTAGGCTGGAGGAAGATCTTAGTAGGGGCCTCCCAGTCCATAGGGTGTGCTTCAAGGGATATCTCAGAGGCCGTCTCAATCTTAGCAAAGAATCTTTCCAGGGGCTTCCAGGCCTCTGAGGAGAACAGGAACCCCTGGTCCCTCTGGTCCCCCTGGAACACTGGTGAGTCCAGGCTTTCATGTTACCTCTTTGTACCCTTACTACCCTCATGCCAGCCCTGACATCTGATCAAGGATCCATTCCCACAGGGAAAGCCAGGCGAGGACGGCAAACCAGGCCTGAATGGAAAAAACGTGTGTCCAGGGCAACCACGTTGAAACCTGCCAAGAAAAGCCAGCATGTGTACACAGCCCAGATGTGCACTAACACTTGAGACACATAGGTAGACACATGTAGACATGTGCAACCCTGCTGCATATATAACCCAGACATGTACATGCATCCTGGAACATTGTTCTATGTGCTCAGACAGGCAGCCTTGCAGATACATAGTGGGTTAGGTGGATGGGCCAACTTGTGCCCAGATGAGCTGACACATGCAGAGATAACCCACAGGCATAAGTGAAGAGTCACAGACAGGTCAAGAAGTGCAGACACATTAGCATGAAGTCACATTCAGAGCAATGAGAGACATGTTGATGCCCACTTATACCCAGACTCAGATGTGCATGTAGATGCTAAACCACAGACCCAGTACTGCATGTGGACCTGTGCTGAACCATGGTGAGACACACATCCATGGCTCTGACATGTGACATGTGCTGGGACATGCTGACACATGTCTTTATGTGCATAGTCATCCACATACATTCGGCCGTACACATTGATATACACACAAGATTCGCAGACAGATGCCAAGACAAATATTTCCCAGGTCACTGGGGACCTATGTATACATGTATAAGCTCATGCCAATATGTAGATGGAGCCAAGATGTGCAGACAGACTAGGACACACAGACCATGGGTACACATACTAAGATACTGTGGATACACACACATACCCGGGGCCTCTGGGCACTCACCAGCCCAGAGATGCATAGATGTGAAGTTATCTAGAGAGCTAGAGACAGAAGGACAATTGTGCAGGTCCATGAGGAGGTAGGCAGACCCATGTGGGCACACCCTTAGACCAGCAGCAGCTCACTCACATAGTGACAGTCCATGCTTCAGGACACTCACAGCCTTGAGGCTCCAAGCACAGACATACAGTCATAGTCTTCTGAAATCTGCCAAGACAGTGTCTTGCATCCAGACGCCAGTGAATGTTTGGGCTAATGTGAGTCCTCTGCCCACAAGGAGAACCTGGGGACCCTGGAGAAGATGGGAGGAAGGTAAGACCCCTACCTGGGATCTGTTCTGGCCTCAGATTGGGCCATGTCTGAAACATCCTTGTCTTCCCTTAGGGAGAGAAGGGAGATTCAGGTGCCCCTGGGAGAGAAGTGAGTGCTGGAGTTTTCTGCTACCTCTTGTCCCTGACCCAGTGGGATATGGTCCTACTCTTTTCTGGGGTCTCAGGGTCTTGATGTGCGGGGGTCTGCTGATCAGGGCCTGGGTTGGGGGGAGATAATGAGAAAAGAAAGAGACAGAGAAACAGTGGGATTGGGAGGACTCCCTCTCAGGTAGCAAGGGGCGAGAGAGAGCCAATTTATTTTACTGTGTGCCTCTTATATAGGACAAAAACCTCACCAAGGAAGGCGAAACCATTCAAGCAGGATATGTTAATGTCTGAGTTAAATCACACAAGCAGGGTAAGTATCAATGACTAAACCATGCATATCTTAACATCTATGCTAAGCAAGGCAATCACTTAGGATGATCATGTTCCGGACCAGACTTGGTGCTGCTTGGCTATCCATAGAAATGCAACCAAAAGGTCAGGGGAGACAAAGGAAAATGTAGGCTTAGTTCCTTGAACACAAGTCAAAGAATATAAGGGCCCTGCCAGTTTATATTCCGGTTTCCTTCATCTCCTCCTTTTCCTTTTCCTTTATGCGCAGTTTATGGGCTTCTATTTGGAGCTGTCTGATGCCTCGTCCTCCTGCCTGACTGGAGACAAAACAGTAAAATTAAAATCAGCACTTCCAGCCAGGCTCGGTGACTCAGCCTATAATCCTGCACCTTTGGGAGGCTGAGGTGAGTGGATTGCCTGAGACTGTGGGTTCAAGACCTGCCTGGGCAACTTGGCGAGACCTCATCTCTACAATAAATCAAAATGAGCTGGGCGTGGTAGCGCACACCTGTAGTTCCAGCTACTCAGAAGGCTGAGGCTGAAGGATCGCTGGAGCCCAGCAGGTCAAGGCTGCGGTGGCCGGGAGTGGCCACTGC
This sequence comes from Carlito syrichta, assembly GCF_000164805.1. Classification (NCBI taxonomy): domain Eukaryota; kingdom Metazoa; phylum Chordata; class Mammalia; order Primates; family Tarsiidae; genus Carlito; species Carlito syrichta. The sequence continues at coordinate 318,266 of NW_007247366.1, forward strand.
ACTCCAGTCTGGTTGACAGAGTGAGACTCCAACTCAAAACAACAACAACAACAACAACAAAAATCAGCACTCCCAATGCTATTAAGGAATATACTATAGACCATAGACTATGTAATGATACCAATTGCTTAATTTTGTTAAGAATATCATTAGCCAGTGAGCTAGCAGGCAATAAAGGTGACCCAGCTGTAGAAATCTGTACAATATCTTGATGCAATCGAGCAATATTTAAAGAAACATTATTAGAGGACAAAATTCCCAGCAAATGATTTCTAACCAGATCCCAATGCCATTCAGAACCATTATAAGGCTTAGAGGTTACACAAATCCACTGGAACTCTGCATGACATCTTAACATAACCCGAGTCTTTAAAGCAGCAACCTGGTCTCCAAGAACTGGGACCGTTTGTTCCAATGCGTTGAGTTGTGCCTCCAATTTAATGTCAATGGCTTCTTGGCTGGATAGAGCAGTGGAAATTGTTCTCAGCCAGACTGTCCACGTACTGAGTAGTGTGAATTTCTAGAGTCAAAGCTACTGCTGAAGTGGTGGCTATTGCAATCAGCATAACCAATGCAGTAACACCAGCAACTACAAGTCCAATAAATCTTCTCTGGCGGTCAAGCAGGTTGGACATTTGAGAGAGTACATGCCAAACAGAGTCCTGATACCATGGCCCAGAAATATTTACAGGCATCATAACAAAAGAGGGTTGATACAATACCACAACTTGCTGTCCTCTATTTTGAGAGAGACACAATTAGTGAGATTACAATGAGAACACTTTAAGGAAAAATAAGAGGACTCCATAGTAATTTTCTAGGGGCCTGTCAATAAAACATAAGGGGTGGGAACACAGGCAAACACCTCATGGGAACCATTGTAAGACGGCTGGTTCCATTCAGACTGGTGAGAAATAATAATGGGCCCTAAAGCTGTCATAAGCTTCCAAATACCAAGCTGAGGGTGTCCTGCTGAGATGGAAAGGACAGTATCCACCCACCCTCCGGGGGTTTCAACACATTATAATTTAGTCTCAGTTTGCAGGTCCGGAGTAGTCCAGTTCATGACTCCTTCATTATCCAAATTAAAAAATTTAAGAATTAGTAATGCATGTGTCAATAGTGTATGTGGGAAGGAATGTGTATATTCCCCCTTTTAAAATTTAAATAATTGCGTTTTGAGTGTTCTATTGGCACAGCCCACTACACCTTGCCCCTGTGGATTATAGGGGATTCTGGTAGTACGAGAAATTTTAAATGTGGAGCAAAATTGGGCAAAAAGTTTACTAACATAGGCAGGGCCATTGTCAGTCTTGATAGATTTTGAAATGCCCATGACAGCAAAAGCTGCAAAACAAAGGCTATGACATATCAAGTCCCTTTGCCTGATCGGCCTGAGGCAAAAATAAAACCAGAGCACATGTCCACTGTAACATGTACATAAGCCAACTTTCCAAAAGAAGAGATATGTGTGACATCCATTTGCCATAAGTGTCCTGACAATAGACCTCGGGGATTCACACCCTCAGTAGAAGGGGAGTTTTCTGCAAGAGACTTGTTAGACATTTGCAATTTTTTAAACTCAGACATTTGCAACTCACAAACTCTTATGACTTTGGCCTTGACAAGGAATCAAAAGTTTACTAGCAGCTGGGCTCGGTGGCTCGGCTTGTAATCCTGCACCTTGGGAGGCTGAGGTGAGTGGATTGCCTGAGCCCATGGGTTCGAGACCCGCCTGCGCAACTTGGTGAGACCTCATCTCTACAATAAATCAAAAAATTAGCCGGGCATGGTAGCACGCGCCTGTAGTTCCAGCTACTTGGAAGGCCAAGGTGGAAGGATTGCCGGAGCCCAGCAAGTCGAGGCTGTGGTGGCCGGGAGCAGCCAATGCACTTCAGTCTGGGTGACAGACAGAGTGAGACTCCAATTCAAAAAAAAAAAAAAAAGTTTACTAGAGATTATTATGCTAAGCCAGGAATGATTGGGTTGTCCTGATCTTGTATTTGAAGGAGATTTGCCTAGGGAGGATGAGATAGGCTGCTGTTTGTCCTGTGGTAGAATGTCTGAATGTTTTCTAATTGCTATGCTGAGTCAAAAAGACTAAAGAATAAGCTAAGATTCTTCTAGGTTTCTGTAGGCACCTTTCATTCCCCACTCCTGCTCTTGGAAATATTCTTATGATCCTGGGAAAATAGGGTGAAGATCATTCTTCTGTATCTATTTCCTGCTGAGAGGGGGCCGTAGAGATGTCCCTACCTATTTCTTTTCTTTTCTTTTTTTTTTTTTTTTGAGTTGCA
>NW_007247366.1:320582-341469 GCF_000164805.1 Carlito syrichta
TCCTGGCCACCACAGCCTCGACCTGCTGGGCTCTGGCAATCCTTCCACCTCAGCCTTCCAAGTAACAGGAATTACAGGCGCACGCTACCATGCCCGGCTGATTTTTTGATTTATTGTAGAGATGAGGTCTTGCTGCCCAGGCAGGTCTCGAACCCATGGGCTCAGGCAATCCACTCACCTCAGCCTCCTAAAGGCACGGGATTACAGGCTGAGCCACAGAACCCGGCTACCTATTTATTTTCAAGGGCATGAATAGGAAACAGCAGGACCTTAACCTAATATTATTTGGATCTAGTGAAACATTGAGCGAGAGCATAGGCAAAAATTGTTAAGCAAATGATAATAAAAAAAATTATTGCCCTGGAGACAATGCTGGAAAAATGAAAGTAGTCTTGTAAATTATATGTATTCAGTAACATAAATTGAAATATCCCTTTGTAAATTATCTATAGTTGTACTTGTAACAAGGAAATGTAGCCACTTTGACAAAGTCTGAAGAAAAATTGAAAACATTAGAGACATGTAGTTAGGTTGTAGCTCAAATTGAGAATTCAAAACAGGTAATCACTGGCAAGAGAAAGCGGTTTCTTTTATAATAGTCTGATATACTTTCACAACAATTGACATACTAGAGGGTGAAGCCCAGTTATTTTGCCATTCATTCTATGTTGGATAGTAATTCTTGTACCTGGAAGGACTTCCTTGTGTCTGGTCTGCAGTCAAATGGGGAAGGTGTGGGACAGATATGGTTGCTGGAGTTTGTTTCTTATCTCACCCTAGAGAGACTGAATCAAGAACTTGAACAGCTTAAGTATTAAAAATTTTAAAAGCATAATGTTATAACACGAGATTACAGTAGTTATTGTAAAAGTCACTTATTTAGCCAGAATGATAGTCCAAAGGTTTTGAAAAGAAAGAAAAGGGCCGGTTTTAGCTCAGTGGTTCCTTCGACAGAACCGAAAAGAAAGAAAAAAAAACTCGCTTTTTTTTTCTTGTAACAAAGACAGTGGGGGAGGGCTAGTTGAATTTTGTCTCTTTCTTTTCCCCCCTCTTTTGTTTAAAGGAGAAAATTCTTTTGGATAAGGTTATATGATTTCAACATGGATGGCCAGGACCAAAAGCCTGGCACCTGTGTTAAATTAAGAACTTAATTTGGGTTCCAGCGCCCTATTTACCTGTGGGATTGTTGGAATGATGGTGCGCCAGTGCCAGGCAGTTTAACATATTTGCAGGCCTTCTTAAGTGGCCACCATTTGTGAATCAAGTGTTCTCTCTCTTCAGAAGAGAGTGCACCTGCTTCCCAATGGCTCTTTGACCTGCACAGTGGACAAGGTCCAGGAGGTTAAGGCCTTTTGGGGGCAACTATGCTTTCAGTGCCCCCACAGACTGTACCCATAAGCAGTGGGCACCATCCTCTTAGCAGGTTTGTCCTTACGAGGTGTTTGATGAGCAGTTGGAGTTTTGTCACTCATGGTGACTGCCAATTGGAGTGCCTCTTTAGCTCTCTGGTTCTGCAGCCCTCCATGTTGGTAGCCTGTTGTTTTTCTAGTGTTTTTGCTAGGAAAAAAACCCTCAAAAGTTCTTTTTAATAGGTTACATATAAGACATTTTGATTATTTGTTTGTTGACAGTTTGATGCGAAACCCTTTGGAGTGAACAGATCACATGGATGTAAAATGACCAGTGCCTACTTATTTATAATTATGAATAGGCAAAGTTGTTAAAGAAAACCTTATTAATTAAGATATGGACAATTAGGTGAGACTGATCAGTTCCCATCCTTATTGTGCTCACACAGAGTACCCAATATTTTACCTGTCCGGCAGGAGAAGTACTAGGCTTAGTAAAAGTGACTTAACCAGGTGGGAATGGCCAGTTCCCAAACCTTATCATGTCACACAGGGTGTTTAGCATTTAAAATTTTACCTTTCTCATAAGAAGGTGCTAGTTAGACACAACAGGTGATTTAACCTTTTGTTTATAAAATACAACTTTAGCGAGCCTGATATAACAAATTGGTGTTATTTAGCACTAATGTTAACACATGGTAAAGTTGGAAGTAAAATTTTACAAGAGCACTTGCAAGTTTTGTTGGAAAAACAGATTAAAATTACAAATGACCTTTTTGTAGTTAACAGGATTAATTTATATGATCTCTTTACTTTCATCTGGAAAGAGGGTTGATATAGTTCCAGTTTAGATATAACTTGAAAGAGATTTATCATAAGAAAACAACAAAGAATTTTTAATATCCTTTTGTCCCAGCCACCCCCTTGAGAAGAGACCTATTAAGCCATGTGGAAACTTGAATGGGCTTTCCAAGTACACCTGGGGGTAAATGGACATAGCCCCAATTGTTTAAGGGACCCGGGGTTGGCCCCTCTAGAAGTTTTCTGACAGGGGATTTCCGTTTGCATCCATCTTGGAATGGCATTCATTAGCCCAGTGAATACCTCACTTGCATCGTGGGCACATAGATATAGGGTGACCCCTTCTGGGGTAATCTCGAATTGGGATTATGCCCAGAGCATTCCCTACTGAAATGGCCCATTTGCCCACAGTTGAAGCAAGTGCCTCGGGTTTCTCCATTACCAGATCTCATTATATTAAAAATTTTGTGGGGAGGAGTACCTTGTAAAGCTGCAGCTATAGCCATCCCCTGCATATAGGCAGGCCCAATATCAGCACACAAGCGAATATAATCTGTTAAATCCCCTTTTTTATGATAGGGACAAATGGCTGCCTGGCAGGCAGAATTGACATTTTCATAGGCCAGTTGTTTCACCAAAAGAGTCCTTACCTCTTCATCTACCACCATTTGACCTACAGCCTGCAACAATCTAGATGCAAAATCTTGGTAAGGCTCATCAGGTCCCTGACATATTTTCGAAAGCTGTTCTGTCTTAACTCCAGCTGACGGTAATCGACATCATGCCCCCGATGCTGCTCCACTTATCTGACCATACACAGCTTGGGGATATAAAATCTGCGCCTCTTGGAAGGAGTATTCTCCTTGGCCCACAAGCATGTCTAGATTAATCCTATTCATTTCATCTCCTCTATTTCTTTCAGTTTGCTCTTTGCATTTATCCCAAAAATCTGTCTTCCATAACAAATATTCTCCTCCCGACAAACATGCCTTAGCAACCATATGTCAATCAGAGGGAGTCAAGGCCTCTTGTGAAATAGTTTCCAGTATAGCTATTGTAAACGGTGCTGTTGCTCCATACTGAGCCACAGCAGTTTTAAGGTCCTTCAGGGACTTAAGAGACAAAGCCTGATAGGCTCGCATCTCCCTTCCCTAATCATCAAAGCCTGAAGTTTCTACCAGATAGGCGTGAAATCCTTCTAAATCATCTCCCCGCAGCAAGGTGGACTGAACAGCCTTTTGTAAAGGGGAGAGACACTTCCTAATATCGAGTGGCCAAGAAGGGGGAGGGTATGGATCTGTGATCCACAAGCAAGGTTCTGGTCGGCGCCAATTGTGGGGCTGCTGAGACCCAAGGGGGGGTCCTTGCCACCTCCAGGAGAGATCTCCTCCTTAGAAATTGAGGAATGAGTCACCGGTATGGAAGTCACTTCCTCTTTTAAACTCAAAGCACAATACAAAGACACTTCCTCTTTTGAAACTGAACACTTTTTAGCCAAACAGTAAGCAACTCCATAAGTTGAGCAAAAGTATTAGAAGATAAAGAAAGAGTGGAGGGCTCAGCCTTTTCTCAGGCAGGCCAGGAGCCTCGGGAAACTCGGTCACAGAGATTTGAGTAGTCACAAATATCTTATCATTGTGATATTGAGAAGCAGCCTCATCCTGCTCCTGCTGAAAATCTTTAGAAGGGTGTCCCTTCTGGTTGTCATGGGCAGCTAGAGCAGAAACTGAGGGGGAATGCTGCAACAACAGAGGAGCCTGCTCTGCTCTATGAGACTCAGAAGAGGGGTCTAAACAATCTCTTATTAGGTTCCACAGAGATAAAGCATCTATTGGCACAGCTTCAGAACCGTGCACTTGATAATAATCCTTCAACCAACTACTTACTTTTCCCCAAGTAATCAGATTAACCGTCCCAGCCTCAGGAAACCAGGGACATACTTCTACAAACTGCAAAAATCTATCTAATTGTCTGTCTGCAACCTTAGTTCTTCTAGTTTTTAGCATAGATTTCAACATCTGCACAAAGAGAGTGCATTCCTTAGAAAGTAAATGTCCCATGTTTTACTCCCAAAGATTAATCCTTTCCCTTGGTTACTTACTCATGAATCGCAATGCTGCACACAAAAAACGGCGGCCTCTGGAGGGTACTCAGGTCCCTGTTTAGGCGTTACTCTGTGGGGGTCCAGCCTCCTCTGATCAGGGCCTGAGTTGGGGGGAGGGAATGAGAAAAGAAAGAGACAGAGAAACAGCGGAATTGGGAGGATTCCCTCTCAGGTTGCAAGGGGTGAGAGAGAGTCAATTTATTTTACCGCATGCCTCTTATATAGCACAAAAATCTCACAAAGGAAGGCAAAACCATTCAAGCAGGATATATTAATGTCTGAGTTAAATCGCACAAGCAGAGTAAGTATCAATGACTAAACTATGCATATCTTAACATCTATGCTAAGCAAGGCAATCACTTAGGATGAGCAGGCTCTGGGCCAAGTGGGCCAAGTCAGACTTGGCGCTGCTTGGCTATCCATAGAAATGCAACCAAAAGGTCAGGGGAGACAAAGGAAAATGTAGGCTTATTTTCTTGAACACAAGCCAAAGCATATAAGGGCCCTGCCAGCTAATATTCCGGTTTTCTTCAGTGATGCTGGCTGCATATCCCTGACCCAGTGGAATATGGCCCTACTCTTTTCTGGGGTCTCAGGGTCCTGATGCTGGGTCCAGATGACGGCCCCAAGGCTGAGTGTGGAGCTCCTGGTAGCCCGACTCTGGTGCCCTCCAGACCTCCCAGGGCCAGTTGACCCTCCAGGCCAGGTGAGTGTCCAGGGAAGTTTTAGGACTTGGGAGCAACAGAGGCCATTATGTTTCCATGGGATACTTCCCTGGGATGCCGTGGGCCTGTGTGACACTTCTGTGTTCTGTCATATCTCAGGGTTTTCCTGGTTTCCCAGGAAGCATGGGCCCCTGTTGGGAGCCAGCCATGGAGGCCTGCCTGCTGACAAAGTCCAGGGGGCTGAAGACCCCAGATCCCAAAGTGAACCTGGGCAGCTGAGACCCTTGCTTCTTCTGCTTTTGTTATTAGTGCAGCCGAAAAGTTCTGTACAGTCTGAGGATGGAAAGCAAAATTCCACTCACGCCTCCACTACCACTTGCAAAAAGTCAAGAGGGGAATTCATGAAAAATTACCTTCCCTTTGTTAAGGAAGTTTGTAATTCTGGTTAGAGATTGTAACTGAGATGACTTGAGCCCTGGAGACCCTTTGTTTTACAAACATTAAAGCTCATTCTCCCTGGCAGAAAATAATTGATGCAGATTATAAATACCAGGTGTAACATTGTGGAAAACTAGTCAGGCCAACTTGCAGCTAAGAAACCTTGAAAATGTTATTTTACCCTGGTTAGTTGCAAATTGCTGTGTGAAGGTCACAGGTATGACTTGTTAATCTATGTGATAATTATAGTGCTTGGATCTTGGTAGTAATTTATAATGTAATAGTTATAGGAATAAGTAAGTTTTGTATAGACGTTAAGAAATGGTAATCATTAAAAAATGTTAGAAGTTTATAAAATTTTAGTTTAGGATGATAATGTTTTAAGATCAAAACAGGATGAACAAAGATACATTGCCTGTCCGGTCCATTAAATTGTAACTGATTGCCTTGAAAACAAAAAACATGTAGGGTATAAAAGGAGTTGGAAAAAGACAATAAATCGGCATTTGTCCTGCTTGCAGCAGAGTCAGTGTCCAAGTTTTTTCTCCTGTGCCGATGCCATCCCTCTTTCAGGAAACCCTGACCTGCTGGAGCTGGACTCCGGCAGGCCCCAAGATGAGTGTGCATATCTCGGGTAGAGGGTGTGGGGAGGGTCTGACGAGTTGGGGACATTCCCCCATTTGATCATTCTTGTTCTTAGGGTGACTGTTGTGAGACTGGATTCAAAGGAGACCAGGTGAGGCCCCACCTTTCTCATGCTCAGGTAGCCGTAGCACCCAAAAATGCACACACACACTCCCAAGCTGGTTCCTAACAGCTTGTCTCTTGATCTCTCCAGCACCTCCCTGGAGAGCAAGACCTGAGAGGAGAGCCTGGGAGTGTGCCAGTGAGTCAACCTTGGGCCTGGCCCTTGACTTATTTGCATGCCCATAGGATCCCTCTCTGCAGCCCTTCCCCTTGTTAAGGCTCACAAGCTCTGTTTGTGTGGTCTATCACCTGCCCCATGGGGGTTCCATGTTCAGGGAACCTGAGCAATGGGGACATGCCAGAGAGGGGCTCTCTGTAGCCTTCAACCAGGCCTTGACTCAGGGTTAAAGGGTAATCTGAGCAAGAGGCCTGGGGAAGAAGGTGAGGAGGTGCTTTCCAGAGGCACTGAAGGTTAGAAAGAAGAGACTTCTCCTTCACGGGCAACCCCTCATCCAGCCTAGGTCTCCAGAATGTGGAGTGGTTGCTGGAAACTGCTGGCATCAAGGTAGGTCATTTAGTGGCTGAGGGAGGGGCACGTGGGAGCCCCATGGGGCTAGTGGTACCCATGGGGCCCAGGGGATGGGTGGCTGCAGCTATGGGCCCTGCTCCTCTGATCCCTTTCTATTGCTCAGGTGTCTACACCTGGAGACTTGGAATGGGAACTCCAGGAGCTTCCTGTCTGTGCCTGAACAGCAGCATGGCCCCAAGGGGGATGTGGGTGAGCAGGGACCCCCAGGAAAGGAGGTGAGTAGGGGCTGAGGTGGGGTGTGCCCCACAAAGAGTGTAGTTTTACAACCACCAGCATTCTCTCTTCTGCTCCCACAGGGCCCAATTGGCTTCCTGGAGAATGTGGCCTGAAGGGAGACCCTGGCCCTCAGGGGCCACCTGGCCTGGCCCTTGGGGAAAGGGGCCCCCTTGGTCCTCCTGGTCTCACCGGGGAGCCTGGAAACCCTGGTATTCCTGTATTCTCAGGCCAGGTTGGGAGTGTGGGGGAGGCAGGAAGGCCAGGAGAGCAGGTAAGCCTGGAGGCTGGCCAGGAGAGCCAGAGTAGTAGGGTCAGGCAGGGTTGGATGTCCATGGACATGGTCCTCACCCTGCTGTTTATATTTCAGGGAGAACGGGGAGAGAAAGGAGAACATGGAGAACAGGTGAACTGGGATAGGGTTCCCTGGGCTGGGGCTGCCTGGAGGCTGTTCTGGGACTGCCACTCCATTTTCTTATTTTCTGTAGGGCGGAGATGGCCCTCTTGGCTTCCCTAGACCCCCTTGACTCCCTGGACAACCTGGCCCAAAGTGATCACCCCAACCACACCCTTGACTGGTTACTAGTGACCAGGAGGCTACTTTAGGCTTCCATGTGGTATCTGTGACTCTGTAACCCTCTGTGATCCTGTGATCAGTGATAACCCTCCCATGCCTCTGACAGACACTTATCTCCCCTGTAACCTTGTGATTGCAGGTGGCAGTGGATGGACCAAGACATAGACTCTCTGGAAAACATGGACCCCCTGGACTCAAGGGTACTAAGGTCAGTGTGTGGGATCAGCTTGGGGCCACCCCTTGCCATGGCACCAGGGTTGATTTAATATATCATCCCCCCTGGGGGAGCCAGACAGTAAGGTCCCAAAGGAGATAGGGTGCAGCCTACTACCCTAAATTTTATATATATATATATATATGTTTTTTGTTTTTTGTTTTTTTTTGAGTCAGAGTCTCACTCTGTGTCCAGGCTGGAGTGCAGTGGTACACTCACGGCTACCAAAGTCTCAACTTGCTGGGCTCAGGTGATCCTTCTGCCTAAACTTCCAAGCAACTGGAGCTACAGGCATGTGCCACCATGCCCAGCTAATTTTTTTTGATTTATTGTAGAGATGAGGTCTTACCAGGTTGTCCTCGCACCTCGGTCTCCCAACGTGCTAAGATTATAGGTGTGAGCCACCATGCCCGGCCTATGTCCCATTCTTTAAGGGGGAATATCAGGAGTGGGGTGCATGTGTACGAGGGCATGTGGCAGGGATTGTGAGCTCAGGATGTGACACTCTGCTTACAGGGAGTGCCAGGCATCAGGGGAGAGCGAGGAGAGCCCAGACAGAAGGGTCAGGATGGCAGCCTGCTGAGTCCTTGCCCCTCAGGCCACACATGTGCAAGAACATGGCTCTTCCATGTGTTGTCCTATGTACAGACCTGGAGTCTGCATTGCCTGGGATTGTCTGGGTCCTGCCTCCAACTATCTAGGGAGATAGTGGGTAGAGGGGAAGCTGGGCCTGGGGGGACAAAGACAGTGTGGCCTTAAACCTGTTCTCTTCAGGATCTACTAGGAGAGCATGGTGTGACTGGGTCCAAAGGGAAGCAGGTGAGTTGTGGCCGGAGTGGCCTGGTCCAGGGTCTGGATGTCTCCTAGGTGCCTGCTGCTGTGCATACGTGTGTGTTTCTTGTGGGATCAGGTTGTGCCTTCCTGACCAAGTGTGGTTCGTACATGTTCGTGATGTCTGTGAGAGTCTTGCTGTGTGTTTGGATCTGTGTGTGCATGTGTGCAAGCTCATGTGTGCTCTCCATGAGGGGCTGTCCATGGTATGTGTGATCTGTGCCTGAGAGGGTGGGGCATGGAAGTGGGGCCCCCAAGGCCAAAGCCCCCAGAGAGTGGGAATATACCCAAGTGATGCTCAGATTGATGCTCATCAGTGCATCCTCTATGCAAGGTCTTCAGGGTCTGAGGGGAGCTCCTGGCCTAGTAGTGAGTACCCAAGACTCCTCACTTCTGCTGCCCCCATCCCATCCTGCACTCTGCCGTCATGAGCAGTACCACCTCAGTTTTCCTGGTGGGATAGGACTAGCTCCCCCTTGTCAAACTCCTTTTGTACCAGCATGGTGGCCGTGGAGATCCTGGGCCACCCAGAGACCCAGTGAGTGACGTGGGGAACGCTGCTTGGTGGAAGTCCGGGAGGGATGGCTTGGGCATTGGCCACAGCTGATGAACCAGGCCTTTTCTGTGTTCGTCCCTGAGCCCCGACAGATAACACTGACCCCTGTTCCCTGCCCTTGACTTTTTCTCCAGAGTCTTGCTGGCCCTGCAGGACCCCAGGGGCCCTCTGGCCTGAAGGTGAGTATAGGCATGCGGGTGGGTGTGGATGGGAGGAGGAGGCAGCTCCTTCGAGGCATATCCACACCCAGGGTGATGTTTGCCAGCCTCCTGGGATGGCATTCCTTTCAATGAAGCTGAGCACCAGAAACCTCCAGTGAAGGTGAGTCCCATGGGCTCTGCTCATGTGATCTCTGGGTCATTTGCAGGGGGAGCCAGGAGAGATAGCACCCCCTGGAAGGGTGAGTGCCTTGGGTTAGGGTCATAGGGAAATGGGTGGGGTTGGCACTTCCTTCAACTTCTTCTTCCTCAAGGGCTTGCCTGGACCTACTGATACTGTGGGACCTCCTAGCCCCCTGGCCCTTCAGGCCTCGTGAGGAGTGACTCCCTGTGGTCCCTTGAAGGATACCATTTTCTCACCCCTTGGCTCCCATGTTCTCCCATGGCCTCCATTGTCCCTTGCCCCATGTGACCCTCATATCTGACTTGTTCCTCTTCAGGGTCCAGAGGGGCCACCAGGTTTGCCTGGACAAGTGGTGAGCCCTGGGGATCAGGGACAGGGCTCCAGGGGCCAGGGGCCAACAGACAGACCTCTGACAGAGCTCCTCCCTCTCAGGGGGAGACAGGAAAGCCAGGAGCCCCTGGTTGTGATGGTAGCAGTGGAAAAGATGGTGACAGAGGAAGCCCTGGTTTGTCAGTTCGTGTCCTGGGGGAGCTTATTGCAGACCAGCTGTGGGTGCTCTGTGCCCAGCTGTGTGTCTGGAAGACGAAGAATGGGCAGCACAGTTGGACTGTGGAGAGGCATGGAGTTTCTCATGATGCTTTGTCATAGGGGTCACCAACTCTGCCCGGCCATCTTGGACTTAAAGGAGAAACTGGACCCATGGGATCCCCTGGACAGGTAATCTTTGACCTTGCCCTCCACTCCCTGCACCAACTTCTTTGCCTCACCGCCAAGCCTTAGTTTCCGAATCCCATCGTGATGGCAGGGTGGGGACGAGGAGAGGGAGGCTAGGCAACTCACTAGGCATTCCCCCCAGGCTGTGGCTGGGCCTCCTGGAGCAAAGGGAGACAAGATGAGTGTGCTGGAAACCAGGGAGGGGGACCAAAGTGGTGGGAACCAAGGAGCTCCACTGACTCCTCCCCTTCATCAGTGAGCCCCTGGAGGCTTTGTTGGAGACCTGGTAGGTGAGCTGGTGAGTGTGGAACTTCTGACAATAGGTCACCCTTGACCGACAATTTACCTACCCTCCTGACCCTCAGCTTTCATAATATACCCCTTGTCCTCTGTCCCTCCTTGAGTCTCACTTTGTGACTGATGCCTATCTTGTCTCTTGGCCTTTATATCCACAGGGAGCCAAAGGTGGCCAAGGAATGCTAGGGACATGGGGCGAGAAGGTATGGTGGGCCTAACCCCAGGGCCTGAACATTGGGAGGAAAGGGGTAAGGCTGGGTAGCCAGATGCCCCTCACCACCCATTCTGTGTAGGGTGAAGCCGGCTATGCAGGGGAACCTGGAGATCCTGGGGAAGGTGTGAGTCTGGGGTCTGGGCAAGCCCAAGCCTGGTTTGAGGAGGATGATGGTGGACATAGGGACAATGCTTGGGCTTGTGCACACGTCTGAACCCTTGAGTCTGGCTGCATGGGCTAACATTCAGGAGCCTGTTCCCTGGAGCACACGGAGTCACACACTCTTAGCTTCCACGCTTCGAGGGCTCAAGGTTTCTATGTGCCTGTGCCTGGTTTATTCCTTACCATGTCTGAGCACTCACACCTGTAATCCCAGCACTTTGGGAGGCCTTTGCTCCTGTCTGATTGCCCAGGTTTCGGGACACATGGGCCTCACTTTAGTTATGTGTTCATAATCTTTCTTTTTCCCCCTCCACCTGTCAATGTTCATGTCTGTGGTCACGAGTAAGCGCTCTGTGAATGGGCCTGTTGTAGTCCTCCTCTGAGCTTTCTTTTTTTTTTTTTTTTTTTGAGTTGGAGTCTCACTCTGTCACCCAGACTGGAGTGCAGTGGCCACTCCTGGCCATCGCAGCCTCGACCTGCTGGGCTCCGGCGATCCTTCTGCCTCAGCCTTCCAAGTAGCTGGAACTACAGGCGCGCGCTACCACTCCTGGCTGATGTTTTGATTTATTGTAGAGATGAGGTCTCATTAAGTTGTCCAGGCAGGTCTCAAACCTTCGGGCTCAGGCAATTCACTCACCTCGGCCTCCCAAAGTGCTGGGATTACAGGCTGATTCACCAACCCCAGCCATTCTCTGAGCTTTCATATGTCCATGCTCATGTCTGGTGTCAGTGTTTGCACTATGTGTGGTTTCCTTGTGCCTGCAGTCATGCCTGAACTCCATTTATCTGTAGTCGGTCACATCTGAGCTTCTCTCTTTCTCTGTCCTCATGAGTCAGTCCATGGTCATGACTGAGTTCCTGTGGGCCAATTCTTAGTCACATGTCTGAGTTTCCTTCTGTTCATGATTACATCTGAGCTCCTCTGAGTGTATTTTAGGGCCAAGTCAAAGCTCTGTGCTCATGTTTCTACCGCCCTCCCCAATGCTTTTACTTTGTTTCCTTAGGGTCAAAGTGGGGCTCCAGGACTCAAAGGTCTTAAGGTAGGTGTATGCAGAAGAGTCCCTGCTGGAGTCAGGGCCCTGAGACTCCCTGAGCCTGATTTGACCCCTCTTTCCCTCAAAGGGTGACCCAGGAGTTGGGGTCCAGGGTCCCCTGGGACAACTGGTCCTCCAGGTATGAAGGTAAGTCAATGCCCCATGAGCAGTGGTGAGAGCAGTGGGTAGGGTGGTGCTGGAGGTGGAGGGAAGAGGGAAGGCTAGGGATAGTCCTGGAAGGGGTCCTGCAGTGACACTTCTCCCTTCGCTATCTTTATTTTAGGGAGAACTGGGCTCCCCCCTGGTGTTTCTGGTATTGTCGGATTCCCTGGACAGACCAGCCCCCATGGACAGATGGGTCAGCCAGGCCCTAGTGGAGAGTGGGTGAGGGGCTGGGGTCAGCATGTGGGAACTTGTTGAATCCAGTGGCAGGTAAGGAGGAGGGGACTCTGACCTGGGGGCTCCCCAAGTCACTCTGACTCTCTTGCCTCATTTTCACATAGGGTCTGGCAGGCCCCTCAAGAAGAGAAGGAGCCCCAGGCCCCTTGGACCCACCTGGATCGCCGGGATCAGTGGTGAGTGGAAGCACTCCAAAGCTCCATGTGTCTGATTGCCTGTGTGTTGGGGTCTGTCCATGTAGGGACTTATGACGGGGTCTGTGCCATACTGTGGGCTGGGTGTTTGTGGGCTTTGAGGGCCACAGGAGTCTCACCTCACTCTGACCCATAGGGAGCACCTGTGGCCTCCGGACTCAAGGCAGATAAGGAGACAAGGTAGATAATCACCTTCAGGGTGACTCGGCTGTGATTATGGACCTCCAGGGTCACAGAGTGCCAAGGGGGACATGGCAAGTAGCCCTGGCTCATGTGCAGACTAGGCTCCCCTGGGCACAGGAAGGGCTCCTGTGGGGCTGGTCCAGGGGATAAAGAGCTCACACCCCTAGAGGGAGGTACCTCCAGCCCCTGAGCCTGTCTTCACCCAACTGAGGGTGAACGAGGGCTTCGGGGCATAGATGGTGAGAAAGGACCTCAGGGAGACAACGGGGACCCCAGAGATGAGGTACAAGGAAGAGGGTGGGATACTCTATATGGAGTCCTATGGGCTCTCGCGGCTCTCTAGGGGGTCTATGAGGGTAGAAAGAGAAGACAGGAGGGAGACTACCTGGGTGTTAGAGGGGAAGGGGATCCCCAAGGCTGTAGTGACTCTACGGGTGGCTGAGAGGATGGAGGCTCTAGGGAGGGCTCAAGGGTCTTGCTGTGAGGTCAGAAGAGCTGTGTGGACTGTGGCTCTCTGAAGGGCCCCGAAGGGAAAGGAAAGGGGCTTCTTGGGTATAAGGGTGCTCCAAGTGGGAATAGGGAACTAATGGTAAGAGAGGGGGCAAGAGTCTGGAGGTCCTGGAGTAAGAAATAGAGCCACTCGGTGGCCCACAGCCCCAGCTCCACCATGCTATTTCATGGCCGGAGGGCATGGGCCTCCTGGGGGTAGATGGTGAAAGGAGTGTGAGGAGCCTTGCCCCAGGGATGGGTTCCAGTCATAATCTAAGCCTTCAGCCTGGCCTGTTCCTATTGTGTCCCCCTCCTGGTCACTCCTACAGGGCACCAAGGTAGTGCCTGGTGGCAAGGACTTGGCTGGATCGCCGGGACTGTGTGGACTCATGGGACCCCAGGCAAGCCCTGCCCAGGCACAGACACAGTACCACGCATGGCACACACCCATCCCTGTGTGTCCTCTTAGTGTTGGATGGTTTCCAGCTTCCTCACTGTGGGCCCCACGTGTGCTCACACAGAATCTTGTGCAGCCTGGGCACTGGCTGCAGAGCAACTGAGGGGCTACAGGTGCAGCATAGAGGCCTAGATGGGTGAGCAGTAGCACTGAAGGGCTCCCCTAGTCTGTGTTTCCCACTGGGTGAGCCTGATGCAGCAGGGATCCCTAGTGACCCAGTAAGGTGCCCCTGCTTCCACACAGATTTGTGTTCCCACAAGGACCCCATCATCATGGTGGGAGCCCCATCCCTGTGGTAGCCTTTGATCCGGTGCTCTTATGGTGTCCTCATGTTCCCTGGGAACCCCTGCTTCCACTGTCACCTCTTATGATGGTGTCCCCTACCCATTGTGACCCCAGGGGCTCTGGCCTCCAGAGATGACTCCCACTCCATGGCATTCCCTGCTTAGTACCCAGATGATTCTCTTTGATTCCTCACTGAACTCCCCACACTGACCCTTGCTCCCCTAGGCATCCCCGGGAAAGGACGGAATCCCTGGTGTCAGAAGAAACAAAGGAGACATGGTCTTCATGGATCCCTGGGGCCTCAATGTGGGAAGGAGATGCAGTTTTTGCTGGTCAGGAAGGCCCGATGTTGGAGAATGAGGGATCTGGGGTCAAGTGTTGGGGTATACAGGGTTGAGTGTGGATTGTCAGGTCATAGGTTGGAGTGTCTATCACTAGTTTGGAGACAAGTTGGGACCTCATGCTCCTTGTGAGCTCTGGGCCCAGGGAGACGCTGGGGACAAACCTTTGCTGGAAATGACCAGAGGAAGCTGGAATTCCTGGAAACTCCAAAACACTCTATGAAAGCAGGGGTAGGGGTGGGGAGCAAAGGTAAAGAGGGTACAGCAGGGAGCAACAGGTCCCACTACAGTTTTCATATCATTGTGCACATGCCCGGGTGCAGGGCTGCCATGTGTGCTCCTGGTGTGCATCTGTGTGTACATTTGTAGCTGTACCTGCTTGTCTGTGTGCCATGTACTGATGTCCCTGGGACTTTATGCTGCGCAGGGTGGTCTGGCGGTTCTGCCAGGACTGGCTAGCAGAGAGGGGACTAAGAGAAGTTTGAGCATTGAGGACTTGGGCCACCCCAAGGCTTCTAGCCTGGGTCACTTGGAGGAGGTCAGGGCAGAAGGCACCACTCAGCCAACTAGGGTCAGGCCAGCAGGTTCATGGTGGGGAGAGGCTGAGCCGGACATGTTCACACACAAGTGCACACTGACATGCCAGCACACTTCCCATGCTTAGGATAGAATTCCAGGCTTGCTTTGGGATGCTCTGAGGAGGGAAAAGTCATGAGGGTCAGTTATTCTATTGGGCATCTTCTGATGCTGAGAAAGCAGGCTAGGAGAGCATTTCACGGAGGGAACCAGGAAGGGTTTGGAGGCAGGGCAGGTGGTGCTAGTGCAACGTGTAGGTGGTGAGGTCTTGAGGGCTAGGAACAGAGCTGTGTCTGTCCTACACTGTGGGCTGACTCTGTGATCCTGGGTCTTCCTCTCCTCCCTGACCCTCAGTTTCCTACCTGAGAAATAGGGCCGTGGAGCATGTCCTCAGAGCAGATGTGGGCCCTGGCCTTGGGGAGGGACCCCGGGTTCCTAATGTTGACCTGTGGCCTCTCATCTGGATATGGGGACTTGAGAGAGTAAGTCTGGGTCAGTCCAGGGTCAGACTTTTGGGGAAGAGTGGGAGGTGCAGGGCTGCTGCATTTCCTGGGAACCAGGCTCATACTGTCTAGGAGTGGGGATGGTCTCCCAGAAACAGCCCCAGCCCTCTGCCCTGTCCTGACTGTCCCCTACCTTCAGCCCTTGATTACAGTCCAGGAGAACTGGGGAAGAAAAGAATGGAGAGGCCTGGGGAGGTGCTGGGTGTCTGTGGATGTTAGAGGAGGTAGTTTTTGCAACAAGGTTGTGGGTTGGACAGGTTGTGGGCATGTGGTGATGAGGCCTCTGGGGCCAAGGTGACCCAAAGACAGCCTTGGCAGTGGCTAGGAAAGAGACAGAAGTGCTGGCTTTGGAGAAGTAGCGAGGAGGTCACGGGGGCATCCTGCTCATCAGAGCCGCCCAAGGTTGTGCTCAGAGCTGCTGGGAGTGGGGTGGAGGGAAGGTGAGGTGGACCCTGCAGAGGGAGGATGAGGAAGGAGGAAGTAGTTGACCCTACCTGGGGTAGGGCATTCTCAGGGTAAACAGCTAAAGCTGGTTTGGAAAGGGCCAGGTGGACTTCCAGCACGTAGCTCTTCTGAATCTTCATTTCCTATGAAGTGGGCAAGACTTCTGTGTCAGAGTCATCTGAAGTGTCCTTAAGGCATCATCATTTTAAGGTTCTGAAGAGCTGAGGCATGACCTGGAGGATTGACCAGGGCAGGGTTGTAGTAGGGAGGGGTTGGCTGAGGGCACTACAGCATTGGCGCATGAAGTCATCTTTGTTCTCTGTGTCCTTAGTACCTGGCTCCTGGCTGGGCACAAGCTGAACAGAGAGAACTTGAGGATGCAGGGACCCTGCCAGGGATGTTATGGAAAACATCGCTAGAGGGTAGTGTGACCCTTGCTCAAGCAGTGTTGGTGGCAGCTGGGGCAGAAAATGTATAAAGCTTGGAGAGGTGGAACTGGGGAGATACAAAAGGGCTCAGGTTGAGGCCAAAAAAGAGAGTGAGCTGGGGGTTCTGAATTTCTGGATCTCCTCCCATTCCTTTGTCCCCACAGCATCTTCAAAGACAAGAGGGAATAAAGGATATAATAAAAGATAAGACTAATTTTTTTCAGTGGGAATCTCACACTCTTGCCCAGGATGGAGTGTAATGACGTTCACAGTCACTGCAGTCTCCTCCTGCTGGGCTCAGGTGCTCCTTTCACCTCAGCCTTCCAAATAACGGGAACCACAAGTGTGTGCCACCATGCCCGGTTAATTTTTTGATTTATTGTAGAGGCAAGGTCTCACCAAGGTCAGCCTGGTTTTGCCCTGACTGGTTCTGACCCCTGGACTCAGGCAATCCTCCCACCTCTGCCTCCCAACGTGCTGGGATTACAGGCCTGAGCCACCGGGCTAGGTTGAGGACTAACATGTTATAAAATGATTTTACCAGAGTCTGACACATTTAATCTAAACTGTAATCTTGTATGTTTGTTGATGGTGCACATTGCATTGTCCTGATGATGAGACAGAGGCTCATTCCAAAAATGTGTTAACTCATGATAAAACTGTTAATTGGTAAAGTGAAGTTCTGAAAAGACAATTAAGATATTTCCTGATAGTAATTACAGCTACTTGGAAGGCTGAGGTCCAGCAGGTCGATGCTGTGGTAGCCGTGAGCATGCCACTGCACTCCGTCCTGAATGACAGAGTGAGAGTCCAACTAAAAAAAAAAAAGAAAGACAGGCCGAACTCCTGACCCTCCACAGAGGTGCTCTTGGGGCTTCTGTGCTCTGAGGCAGACAACCTGGGTTGGGGGGCGTTTGTCTAAGGAGGGTGATCAGGTGAAGGCACTTGCAGAACCAAGTGGGCAGAGGAGGGGCAGTGATAGATCTCTACATCTGTCCATCTGCCTCACTGCCATGGTGTTACCTGGCCCAGTCCTCAGGATGATGAAAGAGAAGTTTCCTGAGGCTCCTGAGAACTCATTTGGCAGCAGTCAAAACTGAGCTGCGTCACATGAGACTGTTAGTTCTGCTGCCTTGGTATCTGTCCTAGTCAACTGGGGATATGAGGGGATGTATTCAGAAGCTTCCTGCTTCCAGCCTCAGCAATTGGTTGCTTACTGACCTGGTGGCACATGGATGATGGTGGTGGGCTATTAGAGGAACTGTCCTTGTGGGCATCCGTCTGGGTCTCCCGTCTTGGCTTCTTGTGGTCTTACTCTGGCAGTCTTCTAGATGGCTCCCTCCATTTTCTTGCCTTTAATTCCTGAGTACCAACTCTGTTCCAGGCCCCAGGCCCCCAAATGTCTCAGACACTGCAGGACTGCATCCGCTCCAAGTGATCAGTCTAGAAAGAAGAGACTCTTGAGTGAGGTGACCAGGATTGAGGCTGAGGGTGTGTCAGGTGGGCATGGAGATGTCTTGGAGAAAGGACTCATCGAGAAAGTGGCTTTTGAGCTGGGCTTTGCATGATGGAAAGAAGCTCACCACAGGGAGGGCATGTCCTGGGACTGAGTGGTTATTAGGGTAGGGGAGATGTGAGAAGGTTAGCTATGAATTCCTGGACCACAGATCCAGGTGTTAGATACCTCACTGGGTTTGGGCTTTATCCTTCATGCAGTGAGGAACTCCCTAGCAGTGTGGCCAGTTGAGTTTCATATCTGGTGGTGCAAATCAGAATGAGAAGTGCTGGCATGATCCCACTACTTCTGCCAGAACTCAGAGGGGTCTGGGGAAGGGGGACATGGCAATGGTGACTTGAGACCAGGGTCTGGGAGTGCTTGGGGAGCTGTCTGATGCTAAGAGTCCAGGAAGGTATATCTAGTGCCAGTCCTGTGCCCTGAGGCTGAGAGACCACGGGCAGAGGGCAGGATGGGCAAAAGGGGCCCTGGCCCTTGTTTGACACTGTGTGCTGCTTCCCTTTCAGTTTGCATGACTGACTGTCCCACGCTCATTGTCATGGTGGGCCTGCCTGCCAAGGGCTAGACCTACATATCTAAGAAGCTGACTGGATACCTGAACTGGATTGGTGTGCCCTCTTGGTATGAGACATGGCCCCTGTGGGCAGGGCCTGGGGGGGAGGTCAAGTTCAGGAGTTGGTGGGGTTGCTGAGCCTCTCCTCCCTCCTAGAATTCAACATTGGCCAGTCTCGCTGGGACATGGTCAAGACCTACAAATCTTTTGAGTTTTTCCTCCCAGGCAATGAAGAGGGCCTTAAAAACAGGAAGTAAGAATGTGTGTGATGGGGGGGTATGGTAGGTGGTCCTGTTCAAGAGAAAGCTAACAAGTTACTGCCCATTTACTGAGAAGCCCCTGGAGAAGCTGTCCTTGTGCCTTGGCCCTACCCTGCCCCATGGCTGTGTGACAGGGCCAGTCTATTGACCTCTCAGGATGTGATGGTGCTGGAATGTGAAGGGTTTGGAAGTGAGAAGAGAGGGTTGTAGCTGGCCTGTCCGTTCTGTGGGAGGGGAGGGTAGAACTTCAGGAAGGTTAGAGGCTCAGCCTGAGGTCAGGACTGCTACACAGAGGTCACGCAGGCTCCCCATGGGAATGACAGCTGGTGAAAACGGGAGCCCCAGTGGAAGCAGGGACCAGGCCTCAGGGATGGAGGGGGGTTTCCTCTCTTGCCCCATGATGAGCCCCTTTCTGTGTATTTGGGGCATGTTTGCCGTGTGCTTGGTTCTTGGTGTTTGGGGAACATGCCTTGATTTTGCAATGAAGCATCCTAGATGCTGTTGTGTGAGTAATTAGCACTCCTATTGTTATTCATGAACTGTAAATTTGCATATGCTGACTCCTCACTTTTCAGACTGAGCTGAATCCTTTTACCAAGGGACCAACACCCCTGAGCACCTGCTGGAGGTCTGGGCAGCTAAACTATGTTCTTCTTGGCAGGTGTTAGCTGGGTACCTAGAAGCTCCTAATCAGCCAAGGGAGGCAGAAACTTGCTTTTGGCCCAGCCATCAGGGTAGGACAGTGAGCAGAGGTTGACCCACGTCTGGTGACTTTCCCAAATCAAGCCTAGCCCCAGGCCGGAGGGTAACTGGGCTGCCTTGGATGTTGGGTCACTGGGCTATGTGTTCCTTGTCTGGCCACCAGGGGGCAGGAGCTCCCCATTGCGTGGCTTGGACCTTCCGACTAGACTGCCCTTGTTCTTGCATCACTGGGGATGGGCCAGGCTGTGGCACTAAGGAGGGAGGGGAGTCTGATGTTCTGGTGTCTGTGGCCAAATTGCGGGTAAAACTCAAGACTGTGCCCTCTGGGGATGTCGAGTCAGACCAAAAGAATAGGACTAATATTTGAACCTACTGTGTGCTGGGTGCCTGTTGCCCATTGTTACCTTCTGCTTTTATAGATGAGGAAACTGAGGCTCAGAGAGGCCAGTAGTCTCACACAAGACAGGAAGTTACTTCAGATCCCAGACTTGAATCTAAGCCCATCTACTGCTAAACACTGTCCTTGATTCTAATAGTAGTAGGACAAAGAATACTAAATGCAGATTTTTAAAACAGCCTAAAGGCCGGGTGCGGTAGCTTGAGCCTGTAATTCTAGCACTTTGCGAAATGGAGACTAAGAAGGATTGCCTGAGCCCAGGTGTTCAAGACCAGCCTGGACAACTAGGTGAGACCTCATCTCTACAATAAACCAAAAAATTAGCCAGGTGTGATGGCACACGCCTGTGGTTCCAGCTACTTGGATGGCTGAGGCAGAAGGATTGCCTGAGCCCACAGGTTGATGTTGCAGGGGCTGTGAACATGCCACTGCACTCCAGCCTGGACTACAGGGTGAGACTCCAACTCAAAAAAAAAATTAAAAATAAAAAATCAACCCAAAGTTGTGGGACCTAGACTAGGTCATTTGATCTTCCCTATAAGCTTTTGCAGCGGGTGGTGGTGCCTCACTTTTCCAGCTGCTGAGACTGAGGTTAGAAAGTGATGTTGTTGTCTGAATTTACTCATGGTTTGAAATGGAAGCCCAGCCTCCCTGAGTCCATAATGTTTATGGGGAGAGTGGAGAGTGAGGAGTTGGTGTTCACAGAGTCTGCTAGCATTCCATTCAGGCTGCCCCTCAAAGGTAGGGATATTGGAATTATTTCAGACAGGAACTCCTAGACTTAGAGATAGGAGAGCTGGTTCCACCCCCCAATAGAAGCTGAGGTCTATCTCAGTGGTGCCTTTCTGCAGATATACCTTCTGGCTGTCCTAGGAACCCTTTCTCCTGTATCCAAAACCTGGCCTGACCACTGGGTCACCGGGCCATTTCCCACCGGGCCATTGCCCATAATTTCCCACAAATAATTGGCAAAACAAATGGACCAGAGGCCTGGGCACAGTGGCTCATACATGTAATCACAGCACTTTGGGAGGCTGAGGTAAGAGGATGGCTTGAGCCCAGGAGTTTGAGACCAGCCTAGACAATATAGTGAGACCTCGTTTCTCAAAAAAAATAAAAAATAAAAAATAAAAATAAATGAACTGGGTGTGGTGACATGCCCCATAGTCCATCTATTCAGGAGGCTGAGGCGGAAGGATTATCTGATCCAGGAAGTCGAGGTTGTGGTGAGCTTGATTGTGATATTGCATTCCAGCCTGTGACAGAGTGAGACTTCTACCCAAAACAAAAAGGACCAGCGTTTTTTGTTTTTTTGTGGGTTTTTTTTTGAGCTGGAGTCTCACTCTGTCACCCAGACTGGAGTGCAGTGGCTG
>NW_007247366.1:341628-342952 GCF_000164805.1 Carlito syrichta
CCACTCACCTCAGCCTCCCAAAGGCACGGGATTACAGGCTGAGCCACCGAGCCTGGTGGACCAGCGTTTTTAAAATGGAAAACCCAGGAAAAGAAGTCTGCGTTTCACAGAGGCCAAGTCGCTTACATATTGTTGATATCCCTAAAGCCACACAATGTTGAGACCTATCTCTGTCAATGGACACAGTGGAAGGTCTAAAAAAGTGCTTGCACAGTCATGTGTGCACATGCAAGGTCAAGCCCATACAAATGCCAACAGATACATACACACTCCTTCATGCAGCCCCATACCACTCACAGGCCACCTAAGCACACATGTGGCACATGCATGCATGTGTATACCTCAGAGTCACATAGCTAGACACACACGTACACACGACATGTACACATGGCTGCATACACACCTCTGTGCACACAGTCACGTTATACAGGACGGTATATGCACGCATGTGTGTACGAACACATTTAATACCTGGGTTCGCTCATATGTGTGTCGTTACAGCCACACACCACACATGTGTGCTCACCCTGCACATATACATACACAACTGAGTACACTCATACATGATGTGTTAGAGGTCACCAAGGCTGCCCTCAGATCAGTGATTTGCTAGGATGATGACTCACAGGACTTGCATATAGCCAGACTCATGGCTCAGATTTATTACAGTGAAACAACACAAAGCAAAATCAGCAAAGAGAAAGGGGCCTGGGGTGAAGTCCCGAGGACACCAGGAGGAAATATCCATGATTCTTCTCCCTGTGGTGGAATCACACAGGATGCACTGAATCCCTCTGGCATTGAACTATGACACCACATGTGAAGTGTTGTCTGCCAGGGAAGTTCACTGGAGACACACTGACCATGGTTTTACTGGGAGCTGGTCATATAGGCACCTGTGCCTAGCATCCACTACAATTCCAGACTCCAGACTCCCAACAAGAACACAGCTTAAACCATATTGTTTGTGTATTAGTCTACACACAGTGAGTTACTCTTATTAATTAGGGAAATTTTTACATCAGTGTAGGGAACTGTTCACCATTGAAGTTCTCAGACCCTTGCCAAGGGCTAATCTGGAGCAGACCTTTTGGAGGGTAGCGTTCTCAGGCCTGTTGTGTTAACTCTTCCATACACATGCAGTCACAAGTTGTCGGTGACCAGCACTGACCAAGGGTGGGTTAGGACCCGCACCGGAGAATGGACGGCGAGAAGAGACCACTCGGAGGCAGTTCTTCTGGGAACAGTCTGATCAGGACTGAAGCCAAATTTTATTCGGACCTTTTCCAACTTATATACCATTTTCTATACCCTCCAGCAGTGG
>NW_007247366.1:342972-363105 GCF_000164805.1 Carlito syrichta
TACCTTCCAGCAGTGTGATAATCACTTGCTGGGGGGCGTACAAGTTCCGTGCTTTACAAACTTGCATCACAAGACCACCACGAGATCTGCAATTTCCAAGCAAATAATTCGAATTCCATGATGCCTGTCGTGCTTACATTAAGGTCACAGGTGCACAATTTCAATACAAATCGTTCAAAGTGTTTTCCATAATGTTCAATGAATCATTCATATTATACTCTTTGTTCTGTACCCTGATTAATACAAAAAACTTTTCTAAGTTAACTCTAGGTTCAATCCAAGTTCACTGACTCCTAATATTTTTAACGATTAATATTATCAACTTAACACTATACTATAATCTATAAGTTTATTTAAATGACTTAGCTGTTAGTCATACTATTATCCTATTACGATTTAACGTAATGCCTTATAACTCAGTTAAAACTTATTCTTAAACTACCAAACTTTACTATAATTCATATGTTTCATATGTCTAAACTTTAATTTTTATATAATCTAATGATTGACCTTTAATACTATGCTATATCCTATTAAGCTAATACCTCATCATTAATTCTTTCATAAATCGTATAGTAACTATTACACTTGAATAATGTAGCAAAAGGAAACAAAACAGCAAGCGTAAATTTACGCAACTATGAGTGTATATGTATATATTTTATCCTAACAAGTCTACTCTAAAAATCAAATAGTAGCTGTCACACTCTTGTACAAGGAAATGCATAGCCGCCATGTTGGCGACCGTGGGCTGAAGCAGACAGAGTTTCGGTAAGTAACGAAACAAAAGAAAATGTTCTGCCTGGCTAGGGGCAGGGCGACAAAACTATCATGGTAATTTAGTTTCTAATCTTAGCCCTAGGGGAAACAGCTTTCGGGAACAAGAGCTGACTACCCAGTCTATCAGGAAATAGAAGTTAAAAAATATCTAGAAAGAAGTAAAACTTAGAAAGACAGAGAAAATAATTCTGCTGTGCACTCTCCATCAGGCATATTGATATTTACTTATAAGTTTTACTGCCATGCATGCACACTGGTCACTAATCACATGCCAATATTATAGGTATAAATGATATCCTATGTCAGAGGCGATCTTCCAGATGGGCCTTTACAGGCCTCAGCCATGTAGCTATAGATGTTGGCTCCCAACAACCCACCACACATAAAGGGAGGTGTGTACACTCATGTATACCTCAGAGGCACATGTGTGTACATATACACACTTGTGTTCAGCCTATATTCATGTGAGTCTGTACACATTTACAGTCAAATATGTGCTCACACTGTCACACACAAAGGCAAGTACACATACCCATGTGTATGCAGATGGGCTCCCAACATGGCATACTCTATGTGCACATGGTTGGACACACAGATACAAACACTTCTACTCATGCACATGAGTGCATGCACATACATGTCTCGTGTGCACACGTGGGCAATTCATTCTCATCTGCGCCCAGTCACTTATCACACAGAAGGAGTTGGGCACACTCGTGTGCATACACAGCTGTACTCACACACTTGGCTCCAGGGAATTCTCATAAATGCACACTCATAGGCTTATGTGTACACACATGGGCACAACACACACATACCCACCCATACATGCAGATGCATACACATCTGCACCCATTCATCCTATTTACACACATGCAACACACACACACACACACACACACACACACAGGCTCCCAAGCTATTCTTTCAGCATCTCACTGGGGCTCTGAGATCTCTTTCATGTCTTTAAGTCATGGCTAGAACAGTTCACAAAAGAGATCTTAACCCAGAACATGGGTCTTTAAACACAAGTGATAAAAAATGGGCCCAGCAATGTCCGTTACCTGGACTCTCCGAATTCAGATTTTTTTTTGGCAGAAGAAGAAAGCACTTTGAGGCTTTCATTGGAAGACCATTAGAGCACAGAAAGGTCACAGGAGACGTAGGAGCAGAGCTCCTTCTAACAAATGGGCTCAGCTCTGCCACCAATTTCTCTGTGGCTCCTGCAGGTTACACCCTGCTCTGATAAGCTTCTGTCCCCTTATTTCAGCACACTGGCCCGGTGAGAGCTCTGACAGCATAGTCCTTTGAGTTTGACAAAATCCAAAGATCAACAAAGCCAGGAGATCCAGCTTTGTTCTCACACAGCAAAAGTAAAGGTAATACATAAATTATGAAGTAAGAGTAACTTATCTATCTCTAGACCTTATAGAAGAAATGGATAAAATGAGAAAGAATCTTATGTGTGCCAGTTCATTTTTGCAGCAGCAAATGGAAAGGTTGAGATGTTCTGAAGACATAGTCAGTGGTTGGTTACGGGTGAGGGTTTCACATTCTGGAGGGTATGTGGACACAGTAGAGGCAGAGGCACAGTACCCTCCTCCAGATGGGGTCGGGGGGGGGAGTTCTCTCTCCTAGGACAGAAAATTGAACATTAAGCCTAACACTGCCCTGGAGATCGTGATAGTGATATGGGTTTTCCAGGTCAGCCTGGGCTTTGAGAGTGCCAGCTCAAGGGCTCCTCAAACCTCAGAGAGGGTTGGCTCAAGAGGGCTGTAAGCCTTGCCTAGGAAGTGTCAGCTCTAGTGGGCTGGCAAGCCAAGCCCTGAGAGTGTTGCTGATTCAGTGGGCTGGCAAGCCTAGCCCCCAGGGTGTTGACTCTAGTGGGTTGGCAAGTCAAGCCCTGAGAGTGTTACAGTCTCCAGAAGTGTCTCAGCCTGGGGGTCTTGCCTTCTTCCAGCAGCTCTCCCAGTTCAGCCGGCTCTGTCAGCTGTCAAGCCAAGGTGCATAGCTCTTTGGCTCTGACGATCTTTTGTAGTTCTTCAGGTCAGAGTTTTTGTCTTGTGCCCAGGAAGAATGAGGGACATGGACAGCCAGAAAGTGAGAAACGAGGATTTATTAAGAGGACAGAAAAGCTCCCACAGTGGGAGGGGGCCCAAAGGGGTATGCTGATTTGGGATTGAAATGTAGTGTTTATATAACCCAAAGACTGAGTCGATTGGCTAGCACTAGTTGTGAGCTGATTGGTCGTTTTTCTATCCCAGCAGTGAGTACTTAAGCTCTAGCTTAAGAGGATCACAGGGAGCTTGTTTACCATCACATATCAGCTTGAGAGGCCTGCTGGAAATTTGCTACGTTGTTAATGGAGGACCCACCCTGTCTGTCTGCCTAGGCTTTCTCTAGCTATCTTCTGTCTTATTCTCCTCTCTGGAGTAGTGACCCTAACTGCCATTAGGGAGTAAGGATGATGGCCAGTCTGGCTACTTCCTGCTGATCATGGGTGTTGTATGCAGATGGCAGCTAGGGATTCTCCAGAGAGTGATCTAAAGGTTAAAGGTCCTTGGTAGAAGGAAGCATCCATACAAGGTTCCATCTGCATCACCATTTGGAGTTTGATGGCCTCTAGGCAAGAAGAAACTTTACAAGGAGGTTAACTATACATGGACCAAACACAAGCAATACAACAAAAGGAGCTATTAAGGGAAAAACCCATGTCCATGTACAAGAAATCCCTAGAGAGGATAAAAAGGATTGTAAACAACTGGGTCCTGAACCTGCCTATACTTGTAAAGAGTCAATGATTTTAATATTATTCTTTATAACCTGTAAGTTTTTTTCTACTTGAGAGGAAGCGTTAATCCAGAAACAATTTTCATTCAATATGCCCATGTTCCTCCACATTTTGCCATGAACATATTCAATGCTTGACAATTTTGTAAGACCACAGTAGCTAGCAAGTTAATAGATGTTGGTTGATTTTCAATAGTAGCCACCGTAGCCTTCCACCCTTGCTATACCATGAGGGTAAGATTTAATATAGATTTTTCTAATAGGGGTATTCCGACAGACCAGAAGAAACCCCTGGCATCAGAATGTCCTAGTCCTGAGGCAGGGGCCCTTTGAAAACAAAGAGATAAGGGCCTTCCTAGAATAGAAAAAGAATGTGTTAGAAAAAAAGTGACATGGTGTAGTCAATGTCTAAGTGCACATGAATAACCCAGTTACAACCCTGTGCCATAAAATACCCAACCAAAAATGCAGGTTGCCATATAAGGGAGACAAAGAGGCAAAAATGTAATATAAGGCAATGTCCCACTGCATTCGGGGCTCAGTCTTTGCATGTGAGTCCACTGGGTCAGTGCTGACAAGTAAATGCTGTTTCCTGGCAAAAAAAAAAAAAGCCTCGATGTCTTGTCTCTCTCTGTAAAGGATCATGCCACATATCTGGTGCATTGACCAGGAACCAAGAGGGAGAGATGGTGTTTCCACCTCCCTTGTCGTTGGAGTATGACCCCTGGGATGCTGGAAGAGGTGACCTTGCCTGGTGTCAATGGACCATTTGATCCATAGAGGACCAGCTCTCCGGGAGTGCTGTGGTAAGGACCCCAGGAGCACAATGGAACCTGGCGAGGCCCAGGTACCATTCAGAGGAGCACTGTCCATCAGATTGGTAAGAACCCAGGTTCGATTTGGTAAAGGCTGCCCCTAAGAGGCAGTAGGGGAGTCTGATCACCTCCCAGAGTTGCCCGAGTAGTCCCACAGAGGTACGAAACAATAACTCTAAGGCACTGGGTGGCAGGTTGGAGACGTTGTGTGAATGCGAGTAAATAAGACACTACCTAGTAATGAAGTGAGAGTAGAGTTGGGAGAAATCCTAAAATCTGCAAGAAACCTCCAGTAGGGGGGTTGAGCCTTTCAGGGAGGGCCCGAAATGTTAAGGTCTGCAAGGAATCTCTGTTATGGGAGATACTCCAGTTTGGAAAAACTCCAGAATTTCACAGACTAACCAGGTAACCAAGAATGGGTAATAAACAGCCTAGGCCTAGGAAGGGAGGCTGGAAGGACTCCCTTAAAATTCTCCCAGATAGTCTGCTGGGACAAATGCTGGAAGACTGGGAAAATTATTTCAGAACTAAAAAGAAGGAAAAAAAGAGAAAGATTGGATTTTGTGGTTTTATCTGGACCAAAAAAACTGTATGTCAGCCCTCAGTTTTTTGGTCGGAGTTTGGTTCTAATAAAAATTGGCTTTGCTAAATTTTAACTATTTATGTAAATAATAAGTCCTCGATTTCATTCAAGGAAAAAGACTATGCCCATTGCTAGCTACTGCAGGCCCTTCCCATGTCCCCCTTAAAATGGGGAAAAAAACCTGAGCTTCTGGAAAAAGGGAAAAGTCTTGGGATCCACTTTCCTGTATTCCTCTGCCTTGTAATCCTCAAGAAGACCAGGAGTATAAAAGGGGAGAATGGGCAGGAATGAGGATCTATCAGGAATTTGGGAGTCAAAACCCCAAGCTCCCAACATATTTATCCTAACCTAAAAAGGGAATTGGAACAATGCCAGAAAGGTATTGAAAGATTTCCCTCTCTTCCTGAGGATTCAGACAAAAAGTAAGAACTATTCCCCTTAAGGGAAGTCCCCCTGGGACAAGGAGAAATTGGTTTTGTGAATGCTCTACTCACCAGTACAGAAGTAAGACATTTTAAGAAAGAAATGAAATCACTCCTAGAGGACCCACTAAAATTGGCTAATCAGGTAAATCAATTCCTTAAACCTAACGTATATACTTGGGTGAAACTAATGTCAATTATAAATATTTTATTTGCTGGGGTAAAAAAGAGGAATGATGAGGCAAACAGTTATGTTCATTTGGGACCAAAACCATCCTCCAGCCCCAGGTGTACAGCCTGCTGAACAGAAGTATCCAAATGCTAACCCTAGATGGGACAATAGAAACCCAGGAGATAGGATCAGAATGTAAGACTTGAAAGAACTAATGATTAAGGGCATTTGGAAATCCGCCCCAAGATCTCATAATGTTTCCAAGGCTTTTAAAATTCAGCAAAAAAAGGGAGAAAACTCCCACAGCTTTTTTACAACGAATCAGGCACCAGATGAGAAAATTTTCTGGATTAGATCCAGAAAACCTCGTGGGACAAGAATTGTTAAAAGTAAACTTTGTTACTAGAAGCTGGCCCAACATTACTAAAAAGTATATAAGCTAGAGAGATAAAATGAAAGGCCCATTAAAAAGCTGTTGAGGAAAGCACAGAAAGTGTTTATTAGACGAGATGAAAAAAAGCAAAGGTAGAAAACTCAAATTATGATAAGCACTGTCAAAACCGTGGTTCAGAAACAAAGGAATGAAAGCCCCCATGGATGGGCTCCAAAAGCCAGAGAGGGTAGTCTAGAGAAAGAAACAACCCTAAGGGAAACGGGACAAGAAATTTTAATCCAAAAGAAACTTTAAACGTTTTGGGGCTTAATAAAATATTATAGGCTGGGCTTGGTGTCTCAGCCTGTAATCCCAGCACTTTGGGAGGCCGAGGCGAGTGGATTGCCTGAGCCCTTGGGTCTGAGACCAGGCCAGTCAACTTGACGAGACCTCATCTCTACAACAAATCAAAAATTATCTGGGCATGGTAGCATGTGCCTATAGTTCCAGCTACTTGGAAGGCTGAGGTGGAAGGCTCACCGGAGCCCAGCAGGTCAACGCGGGGGTGGCCGTGCGCATGCCACTGCACTCCAGTCTGAACCACGGAGTGAGACTCCAACTCAAAAAAAAAAAAAAAAGATATTATAAATTGTGGATTAAATCTTATGCAACTAAAACTAGAGGCTTACACTCTAAACTATTTTTAAAAAAGGTCCCAAACCTTCTTTAGTAGACTGAGGAAAAATTACAAAATTTAAAAGAAACAAAACTTAAAGCAAACCTTAATTACCTCTCCTGTCCTAGCCCTCCCTTCTTTAGAAATACCAATTTTTCTTAAAAAAAGAAATGTTTTGGCTATTTCCTCTACTTTATTCTCTCTTAGATTAAAAAGTCTCCTTGCTCAAACCCCTCCTCTTGAGTTTACAGTTCACCAGTTCCAAC
Organism: Carlito syrichta; assembly: GCF_000164805.1. Classification (NCBI taxonomy): domain Eukaryota; kingdom Metazoa; phylum Chordata; class Mammalia; order Primates; family Tarsiidae; genus Carlito; species Carlito syrichta. The sequence continues at coordinate 349,850 of NW_007247366.1, forward strand.
CCAGAGATTGGATGTTGATCAAGTCCTAGAAGGAAACTAAGCTCCAACCAAGCTGGGAAGAACCCTATCAAGTGTTTCTGACAACTGAGACAGCCATATGGACTGCTGAAAAGGGGTGGATGCATCATACCCACATCAAAAAATCACCAAAGAAAGTTACAGTACCAGAGAGCACTCCCATTAACAGAGAAGTCTATCAAACTGAACCACTGAAACAAAAATTCAAAAAAACCTAATGTATTCCTCTGTACTTTTTCTCATAGCTCTACCAATTGCTTTTCTTATCATATGTATGTTTATTGATTTTATCGTTCACATATTTGCAAGGATCTTTTCTTTTTTTAACTTTTAATTTTTTTATTTTAAAGATGTGGGGTACAATTCAGGGTTAGGTAATCATTATGCAGGTACTCTTTGATGAGGTGTGCCCCCTCCTTCCCCAGGCAGATTCCCACTACTGCCAATCCTGTTTCCCCATCCCTCTCCCGGCAGTTTCCCACTACTGCCAATCCTTTTTTTATAGTATTTATTGCGATCATTGTTCAAAGTACGCCTATGAGTGAGAACATGTGATACTCAGTTCTTTATTTCTGTGAAAGATCACTCAGTATTATCATCTCTAAGTCCATCCAGGTTGCTGTGAAGTTCTTGATTTTGTTCTTTATGGGTGCGTAATATTCCATCATGTATATGTTCCACATTTTTAAAATCCAATCCTCTTTTGATGGGCAGGACAGTTTGTTCCATGTTCTTGCTACTGTGAACAATGTGATAACAATGATAACAATGCTGCGATAAACATACATGTGCAAGTATCTTTTTTATAGAGTGATTTGAGTTCTTCTGGGTATATTCCCAATAGGGTGATTGTGGAGTCGTATGGAAGGTAGATTTTTAGATCTTTTAGGAATTGCCACACTGTTTTCCACAGAGGCTATAGTAGTTTACACTCCCACCAACAGTGTAGAAGTGTTCTGCAAGGATCTTTTCAATTCTGAGCAACTGTGGAAACTTTTGTTTACATTAAAGATATTACTAATTCCAATCATAGTAATAAACAAAAGCAAAGAATGGTTTATTATTAATATCACTAAAACTAATTCCCCAAAAACTTTTAAATTTGATGCCTGTTCTGTCCTGTCATACAGAAGTCTTCATAACCAAAGAAAATTATCTATGGTTGACAAATACCTTTATCCTAATACCACTACTAAAAATGGTCTAAAATGTATCAGAACAAAATATGGGGGTGAGGGGGCTGGGCCTTGTGTTTAAAAATGGCATAACTTTACTCACTCCAAATAACCCTTGCTGGGACTGGTCTGGTGATCTTTCGAACCACTCAATTTAAAGAATGGATAGCTCCAGCAAAAAAAAAAAAGAAAAAGAAAAAAAAAAACGCTCAAAAATAAAATCCAACTTCTAAGAGGAGTACTCCTCCTAGTTGTCAACATTTACAATGTAACCCGTTGTTATTAATAGTAACCCAGCCTCAACTCATAGACAGAAATCCTGTGATACCACGGAAATATGGGTTAGGAGCAGTCATATCTTGACAGGACCCACTAGGTAAATTTTAAATAAAATTAATTGCAATGCCTCCAGCATCTTCATTGTCCATTAATACTACCCCAACCCCTAATCCAAACCCTTTGTTTTGGAAATTGAACCAAACTAACCTCAAGAATGATACTGAAAGCAATGATTATGAAGGTAACAGACTTAAAACAAACTTTAGAGGTTAAAACAGGATATGGTACACAAATGCCTGGGTTGAATAGATAAAATATACAGTAATAAACCTTAACAAAGGTAATTGTTATTCTTGTGCCACAGGTAGGCCACAGGTTCAAATAGTCCCATTTCCTATTAACTGGGACACAGACTCCAAAGGAATAAGTTGCTTGTTGGTTCTAAATCAAGATAAGGACTCAGGGGAGAACAAGACTTGCCGCAGTCTCTCCCTGATGCACCTGTACAGACGTCAGACCCGAAGGTGTATCCTTCCTTCTCCATAGGTAAGGCGAGTCAGTCCTCTTGTCTTAGTGGGTTTTGAAATGCCAGGGTGAATGGATGAGGGGATGGTTTCATCACTCCTGTGAGGCATCTGCAAACCTGTACCCATGTCCTTGATATCTCTGGGTCAACTGAGGGCAGCTACTCGAACTCTAACATCCCTGGAGCAGATGTTTGGTAGTACTGTGGAGGTAGGACAATTTAAGCCCCATTGCCACCCAAATGGATGAAAACCTGTGCTTTGGTTTGATTGGCTAGTCCATTCACCCTGGCATTTCAAAACCCACTAAGAACTACTAAAAGAGTCAAACGATCATCAGCTGAACCACCAGTATCCAGCTCATTTGACTTTAATATATATGCTTTAGGAGACCCTAGGAAAGTGCCTATTAAATTCAAAGCTCAAAAACCAATAGTTACAGGATTTAGATTTCTCTTTTGGTGGGTAACTACAAATAAAAATGTAAACTGAATCAATTATATATATATTATAACCATATTAAAGATGCTATTAAAGAAGTGCTGGACAGTTAAATGCTACTGACAGAATGACATAAAAATATCATGTGGCCTTAGGCATGATGCTAGTGGCAAAAGGGGAAATATATGTCGTGTTAGAAAGACAATGTTGTACTTCCCCCAAAGTGGTCAGGATCTTGTGTGTTAGGGTCTATCCAACCCTCCTTCTTCCTGCTCCCACTTGCCAGAAAAAAACACTTAAAAGTCCAAGTATCAAGAATTGGGACAGGCAAAGAAAATGGTGTGCCTTACAATTTGGCAACTAAAAAAATGATGAGTGGCTCCCTGAACATATTATCCAATACTATGACCCAGCTACCTGGGCAAAGAATGGGTTTTGGGGCTATCGGACCCCTATTTACATGCTAAACTGCATAATTCGATTACAGGCGGTTGTTGAAATTATAACTAATGAAACTGCAAAGGCCCTTAACATACTAGCCAAACAACAAACCAAGATGCACAATGCTATTTATCAAATCACCTCGCCTTAGACTATTCACTTGCTTCTAAAGTAGCTGGGATCACAGGCCCGTACCACCATGCCTGGCTAATTTTTTTATTTATTGTAGAGACGAGGTCTGGCCAAGTTGTCCAGGCTGGTCTTGAACTCCTGGGCTCAGGCAATTCTCTCACTTCCGCCTCCCAAAGTGCTGGGATTGCGGGTGTGAGCCACCATGCCCAACAGTAAGTACTTTTCCCTTAGAACTTTCACTTCCATGAGACATCGCTCTGTTGCTTATAGCTTCTGCCATGGCTGTGGAGAAGTCAGATGTCATTCTAAATTGCCATGGCTGTGGAGAAGTCAGATGTCATTCTGAGTTGCTGATCTTCCTAAAGTTTCACTTTTTGGAGGGAGTCAGGGGCTTCTCACGCCCCTTCCTCTTGGGAAGCCTTTAATGATGTGTCTTGTGTTGGGTCTTCTCTTCCAACATGCTGGGGGCCCCAATCTGCCAGAAAACTCTTGTCCTTCAGATATTATTTATTTGATAAACCACCTTGGCCACTTTCTGGCAACTCATTCCCCTGTAGTCTGAGTTTCTGAGCTGCTTTTTCTAGAACTTCTGGTGGTTCATGCTAGACTTGATTCCTAACCTTATCCTTTTTTCCCTTATTTTCTCTTTGTCATTTGTTTTGAAAAAGACTTCCTCAACATTAGCCTACAAGTATTTGGTTGAATTTTTAAAAAAAATTTCTGCTGAACATGGTGGTTCACGCCTATAATCCCAGTGCACTGGGAGGCCAAGGTGAGTGGATTGCCTGAGCCCATGTGTTCGAGACCAGCCTGGGCAACTTGGTGAGTCCTCATCTCTACAATAAAAAAAAAAAAAAATTAGCCAGATGAGGTGGCACATGACTGTAGTTCCAGCTACTTGGACTAAAAAAAAAAACTCTGTGACCATATTTAAATGTCTTTTTCTTTGAGTGTCCTAATTTTTTATAACTCTGCTCTTATTTTATAGTTATTATATCCTTTTATATCTCTCTTTGAATAATAGGTGTAAGTTGGACATTTTCTTTTGTTTCATGCCCTGTCTTCATCTTCCCCAAGTTCCTTTTTTCTGTTTGATTTAGTCTCTATTTTTCTCATTAGAAGTTTTGCTGGAGTGTCTGGTGAACCCTGATTGGATGACCTTTTTATTTGTATTTGTATTTGTATTTTTGAGTAGGAGTCCCACTCTGTCACCCAGGCTGGAGCGCAATGAACACTGCTCATGGCCACCACAGCCTCAACCTGCTGGGCTCAGGCAATCCTTCCAAGTAGCTGGAACCACAGGCATGTGCTACCATACCCAGCTGATTTTTTGATTTATTTATTACAGAGACAAGGTCTCACCAAGTTGCCCAGGCTGGTCTCGAACCCCTGAGCTCAGGCAGTGCTCTTGCCTCGGCCTCCCAAAGTGCTGGGTTTGCAGGCTTGAACCACTATGCCCGGCTGTGGATACCCTTTTTAAAAAGTGATACTGGAATGCAGGATGAGCCTGGACAACATATAGTAAGACCCTATCTCTAGTTAAAAAAAGAAAAAGAAAAGAAAATTAGCCGACGTGGTGGTGCATGCCTGTAGTCCTAGTTACTCAGGAGACTGGGGGGATGGGCAGGGTGGGAGATGAGAGTCTCTTGAGCCCAGGAGTTTGAGGTTGCAGTGAGCTATGATCATGCTATTGCACTCAAATCTAGGTGACAAGAGTGAGATCTGAAATTAAAAAAAAAAATAAGCCAGATGTGGTGGCTCACGCCTGTAAACCCAGTACTTTGGGAGGCTGAGGTGTGAAGATCCCTTGAGTCCAGGATTCAAGACCACCTATGCAATATAGCAAAACCCCCATCCCTACAAAAATTTTTTAAAAATTAGCTGGATGTGGGGGCATACGCCTGTAGTCTCTGCTACTTGGGATGCTGAGGTGGAAAGATCACCTGAGCTTCTCACCGTTGTTCCTTTTTTCAGAGATGCTGGTACTCTGTTCCTGAGTATCCTGGTCCCACACAGGTGGTGTGCTCTGCTTTGGTTTTCTCCATTTCTCTGATTCAGTCACTATGTGTCTGTTTCACAAAATTTTGTTGACATCTCCATCTCTTGCCTGTCTTGTTCTCTTTATCTTTCTATTTCCATTTTACTTGGTTTTCAGAATGGAATGGAAATAAATGTAGGCTCAGCTTACCAGATTTAACTAGTTTCACCGGAATTCCTGCTGGCCAAACATGAACTGAGTGTCTGCTGTATGCAGAACAGTGCTAAGTATGTTCTTCTGTGTCAAAGATCTGCACCCACTCCTTGCAACTTCCTTCTTCTCCAGAGAAGGGGAGGACCAGCCCAGCCCTTGCAATTCTGAAGGGGCCTGGTCAGGCAGGTGACCCAGGTAGCAGCTGGTCCTGGCAAGAAATCCAGTCCCCAGAGATGCCTATGCCACAGTCCTTGGGTGACTTTGTACCTTTCCCAGGGCCAAAGGCTGAGTTAACCCCAGTTTGGTCCTATGTTTTGATGCTGGAGCAGAATGGCACCTACTGCCTGGCTTCTCTGAGTCTTACACATTTCCCCTGGTATGCCAAGCACAGAATTTCTCCTCGTAATTCTGCGATGTGACCCATTAGAGGGGGTTGTCTGCATTGTTGAATTCGCCCTTGTTTGTTTGTTTGTTTGTTTGTTTGTTTTTTGAGTCAGAGTCTCTCACTCTGTTGCCCAGGCTGGAGTGCAGTGGCAGGCTCATGGCCACTGCAGCCTTGACCTGCTGGGTTCAGGTGATCCTTCCTCCTCAGCTTCCAGGGTAGCTGGGACTACAGGGGTGTACTACCACACTTGGGTACTTTATTATTTGCTGTAGAGATGCGGTCTCACTATGTTGCCCAGTCTAGTCTTGACCTCTTGGGCTCAAGCAATCCTCCTGTCTTAGCCTCCCAAAGTGCTGGGAATATGGGCTTGAGCCACTGCACCTGGCCCAGCTGCCATTTTTGAATTGGCAAAACCTCAAAAGAAAAAGTGACACCATATATTGGGTTCACTTCTTCGACATTCACTTTGTTCCAGTATCTTGGCCCCTTGAATTCTCTCCACCTTTGTAACTCTGTTACAAAGTTAAACAGAGTTAAACAATTTTTTTGCCTGACTTTTCTCTCTCTCTCTTTTTTAAGTTTTATTGTTTTTTGAGTCAGAGTCTCACTCTGTTGCCCAAGCTGGAGTGCAGTGGCATGTTCACAGCCACTGTAGCCTCAATCTACTGGGCTCAGGCGATCCTTCCACCTCAACCTTTCAAGTAGCTGGAGCTATACATGAGCACCATCATGCCTTCCTAATTTTTTTTTATTTATTGTAGGGACGAGCTCTCACCAAGTTGTCAAGGCTAGGCTCAGGCAATCCTCTCACCTCTGCCTCACAAAGTACTGGGATTACAGGTGTGAGCCACCACACCTGGCTCTGCCTGGTTCTGCCTGGCTCTCCGAGTTGCTCTTCTGAGGCAGGGAGCCTTTCCTCCAAGTCTTATAAGATAAAAGCCTTCCCAGGATAATGAAAGAGTTCTTCTAGCACCGTGAGATAAGAACTTTCTTGGATGATACATATTAGAAAGGAATGTGACCCCAATCTGTAATGTGCAAGTATAACTCTGCTATAAACTTGAGCTATGAAATAACCAATTTACCAGTATGTTACTAATATGTAAGCCTTATTGGGGGACAGGGAAGCTAAAGTTGTATAAAAGACAATGCCTCCTTGTGCTCAGGGCTCAGCCTTTGGATGCAAATCTGCTGAGGCGGTGCCAGCACAAATAAATGCTGTTTCCTGGTAAAGTGGCCTTGGTGTCCCGTCTCTCTCTCTCAAGATTCCTGCTATATTTCTGGTGCACTGTCCGGGAAGCGAGAGGCAGAGACGGTGTTTCCACCTCCCTTGTCCCTGGGGTACAACCCCCAGGATGCTGGGAGAAGTGACCTTGCCTGGCGCCAGCAGACCAACTTGATCCTTAGGGGACTATCCCTCCCGGTGTGCTGAGGTGAAGACCTTGGGAGCATAACGGAACCTGGTGAGGCTCAGGAACCCGTCAAGGGAGCCACACCTGTCAGATTGGTAAGAACCCAGGTTCAATTTGGTAGAACTGCCCGTAAGAGGCAGAAGGGGAGCCTGATCACCTCCCAGAATTGCCCGAGTAGTCCCACGGGGGGACGAAACCATAACTCTAAGGTACTGGGCGGCGGGTTGGAGGCATTGTGTGAATGAGTCAACGAGACGCCACCTAGTGGCGAAGCGAGTGCTGTAGCCCTGATTTGGTTCTGGAGGTGACCTTCACATGGCTAAAAGGTGGGAGTAGATTCCGGGGCCTGTGTGACCTTCGTATGGCTAAATGGTGGGAGTAAGCCCTATAGTGGGACCAAAACCTGGTTGTGGGGTTATACCAACTCACCTATTGCCAAGAAGGCACCTGAAATATCTCCTGTAGTGGGAGTATGACACCCTGGGTCAAAACCTGATGGGGGGTTATACCGACTTGCGTATTGCCAGAAGGCACCTGAAATATCCCCACGAGGGGTATGGCTGGAGAAGAGTGAGGCAGTGGTCCAATACTCTTGCCCCCCTCCCCCATTCCTTCCCACCTTGTGTGTGATTCTCATCTTTTAGTGGGAGGAGATGGGTGACAATCAGAATAAGCTTACACTCTTAGAATGCATGGTAAAGAATTTCAAAATGGGATATTCAGGGAATTACGGTATTAACTCCCAGAAAGCATCGGACCCTCTGTGAAGTACATTGGCCTTCGTTTGGGGTGGGGTGGCCCTCTGAGGGGTCACTAGATAAGAGACTAGTTAGTAAGGTGTTTGACATCATTGTGGGGGATCCAGGTCACCCAGACCAGTTTACCTACATTGGCTGTTGGCAAGATGTAGTCCTCTCTCACCTTGGATAAAAGTCTGTCTAGAAAACAGCTATAGCATAATGCTGTCCCAAACTACAGCTCCCTCAAGATGCGGACCAGAGTCGAAAAAACCCATTCTGTCTGAGGAACCTGAGGAGACCCCCCCACCTTATGCACCACTGTATCCCTCATTGACACCCATACCCCCTGCAATTGCTGCAGCTGAAGCAGTGTCAGAGGTTGACCTCAGCCCAGAATCTGCCCCTCCCCCAAGGTCACCTGAAATACCCCTAGCAGTGACTACTCTAGAGCCGCCAATGTTAACTCCTTATACTCCAGCAGCAAGGTGCCAGGGAAACTGCTGACAGCCTCCCTCCCCATGGATGTCAAGAGGCTTTACAACTGCTGTTAAGGGGAACTAGAGGGCCCCTGTACGACAATCCAGACAACCAGATCCAAGGGGGGGGCAACATACTTTTATATATCAGTCTTTTACCACCACTGACCCTCTGAACTAGAAACATCATACCCCCTCATATACTGAGAAGACTCAGGCCATGATTGATCTAATGTAGTCCCTCATTCAGACCCACAAGCTCACTTGGACTGATTGCCACCAGTTCCTCTTAACTTTGTTTAACACTGAAGAACATTGTTGCATTACTCAGGCTGCTTTAAAATGGCTAGAGGAGCATGCACCTGAAGGAACACTGAACTTACAAGCATATACCCAAAGTCATTTCCCTGGGGAAAACCCCCCCAGTGGGACCCCAATGATAGCCATGGATTTCAAACGCTCAAATGTTATCAAGAGGCTTTTTTGGGTGATATGAAGGAAGGAGGGGAAAAGGCCATAAATATGAATAAAACTTCAGAGGTACTCCAAAGTCATGAAGAGAGCCCCAGCCAGTTTTATGAGAGGCTATGTGAGGTGTTCCATCTTTACACTCCTTTTGACATAGAGGCAGCTGAAAATCAGTGAATGATTAATGCAGCCTTTGTGAGTCAAGCTCAGGGAGACATCCAGTACAAATTACAGACGTTAAAAGGCTTTTCTGGGAAGAATGCTGGCCAACTGATAGAGGTCGCAATAACGATATTTGTTAATCGAGACCAAGAGGCCTAGAGGGAGGCAGACGGAAAAATGAAAAAGAAAGTAGACCTGCTTGTTGCTGTTTTGGCAGAGCGATGCACCCAGGGAGTGTCCCCCACCAGGCCGAGATCAGGGCTGAGGCTGAGGCAAGCAAAGAGGCCAGCAAGAAGGGCTGCCCCACCTGGTGATAAGATTGGGGAGGATCAGTGTGCTCCCTGCTTCCAAGAGGGGCACTGGAAAAATAAATGTCTGGAGCTGGAAAATTTCCATCCAGCTCCTCAGGGAAGAGGGAGAAGCCAGGTGGTTCAGGGACAATACCAGCCTGTGTCCCAACCATACATGGCCCCCGAGAATCATTTTGCTGGTCTAGCTGCCATGGAAAACTATGGAGAAGACTAGGATAGATCAGGCTCCATTTTACTAGGTTCCTGGGAGCATATGGTCTGAATGACTATGGGGGGCCGACCCCTTGACTTTGTGGTAGACACTGGGGCAGAACATTCTGTAGTAACCTAGCTTGTGGGCCTTCTTTCACCTAGACAAGCTGCCATTGTGGGAACCACAGTTGGCCGAGCTTGTTGTCCCTTTTTACAGCCCTGGCAATACAATCTAGGGGGTCATGAAGTTGTCCATGAATTCCTGTACCTCCTGGATTGTCCAGTGGCTTTAATGGACTAAGACCTCTTGGGAAAGCTGCAAGCCCAAATAACCTTCTACTCCAATGACCAGGCAGCTTTGTCCCTGGGGATTCCTGAAGCAAAAATCATGACTCTTACGGTCCCCTGAGGGAAAGAGTGGCACCTCTATAGCCTCATAGAGGAGCCACAGCAAGAACCTGAATTTCCCTTCAAGATGCCTGGGGTACGGGCTGAGGATAATTCCCCCGGACTGGTTCAGAACATGTCCCCAGTAGTAATAGAACTAAAGTTGGGGACTGTGCCCATCCATCAGAAACAGTACTTCATCTCTTGCAAGAAACAGGTTGGGATCCAAAAATACCTGGAGAGACTTTTAAAATATGGAATCCTCCGGCCCTGTCAGTCATCCTGAAATACGCCACTACTGCCAGTTCAGAAACAGGGGACAGATGATTACAGGCTGTTCAAGACTCACGGCTAGTAAATCAAGCCACTATTACTTTACACCCGGTTGTCCCCAACCCTTACACTTTCTTAAGTCTTATCCCTGCTGAAGTCACCTTCTTTACCTGTTTAGATCTCAAAGATGCTTTCTTTTGTATCCACTTGGCTCCTCAAAGCCCACTGATTTTTGCTTTTCAATGGAAAAACCCTGATAACGGCGATAAAAGCCATTGACTTGGACTAGACTGCCATAGGGGTTTAAAAATTCCCCAACTATTTTTGATACAGCACTAGCCTCGGCCTTAAAGGCCTTGCCAGCAGATCAGCATGGTTGTACACTGCTCCAGTATGTCGACGATCTGCTGTTGCCTGGGTGGACACGGGAGGACTGCATGAAAGGAATGCAGCAGCTCCTTACCCTCCTATGGAAGGCCAACTACAAAGTTTCAGACAAAAAGACCCAAATCTGCTGAGAGAAGGTAAAATATCTCAGCTTCCACTTATCCCAGAGGCAATGTCAGCTCAGCCCAGAAAGAAAGCAAGCTGTTTGTTCCATTCCAGTCCCAACTACCAGATGTCAGGTTCGGGAATTTCTTGGGGCTGCAGGGTTTTGTAGAATTTGGATACCTAACTTTTCACTGCTGGCAAAGCCTCTCTATGAAGTCACAAAGCGGGGAGAACGAGAGCCTATGTTATGGGAGCAAGCACAACAGAAGGCCTTCGAGGAAATCAAGCAAGCCCTCGTTAGTGCACCTAACCTGGGGCTCCCTGACATATCTCAGCCATTTTTCCTATACATACATGAGTGTACTGGAGTGGGGGTGGGGGTCTTAACCCAAATGCTAGGGTCATGGCATCACCCAGTAACATACCTCTCCAAGCAACTTGACTCTGTTGCTCAAGGTTGACTGCCTTGCCTACGGGCACTTGCTGCCATGGCCCTTCTAGTGGCAGAGGCTGACAAATTGACTACGGGACAAGAACTAGCGGTCCAGGTGCCACATTCGGTGTTAGCATTAATGGAATATAAAAGGCAATACTGGTTGACTAATGCTTGAATGGTCAAATACCAGGGAATGTTATGTGAGAATCCATGCATCCACTTGGAAGTGCTGTGGACTCTCAACCCTGCCAACCTTGCTGCCTACCAAGGTCAGCCCTGTCATGATTGCATCGAGGTCATGGACTAAGTGTTCTCCAGTCGACCTGACTTGACAGACCAGCCTCTCAGGGATCCCGATGTGGAATATTTTATTGACGGCAACAGCTTCATAAGGGAGGGAGAACGGTTTGCAGGGTACTCTGTAGTAACCCTGCAGTCCACCATCGAGGCAAAGCCTCTGCCAAAAGGGACTTCAGCACAAAAGGCAGAATTAATTGCACTAACCTGAGCCCTCCAACTAGCAGAAGGAATAAATGTCAATATAGACACTGACTCTAAATATGTCTTTGCCACAGGGCTTTGTAAATGAAGAGGAAGTCTTAATCAACTCAGGAGGCCAGGACATAAAATATGGTAAAGAAATTCTTGAACGCTTAGATGTTGTATGGGCCCCTACAAAGGTGGCAGTCATGCATTGCTGGGAACACCAGAGGGGAGACACAATGGTTACTCTAGGAAACTGGAAGACAGACCGGGAGGCAAAGCTCATGGCCTCCCAAACTACGGAGCCAACGACTTTGGCTGCTGCATTGTTCCCAAGTCCATTGGCAGAATGGGACCCTAATTATTCACAGCATGAACAAACTTGGTTCAAAACTGAAGATGGGAATTATCTCCCAGGTGGATGGTGGAAATTTAAAAATGGTCGAGTTGTTGTCCCTGAGGCTTTGTCCCCAACCTTTGTCAAGCATTTTCATCAAGAAACTCATATGGGCTGGACAGCTCTCGAGACTATATTAGGCTGCCACTTCTATGTTCCCCAACTCTCCAGTATAGCCCATGCAATATGCAAAAAATGGGAAGCATGTGCCCGAAATAACCCACGGCAGGGGCCTAAGATCTCTCTGGGAGTACAGAGTGTTGGAGAGGCTCCATTTGAAAACATAGCTGTGGACTTCACTGAGGTTCCCCAGGTCCAAGGCTGGAAATATCTGTTAGTTTTGTGTGTACTTTCTCAGGTTGGTTAGTGGCCTTTCCTACCCACACTGAAAAGGCACATAAAGTGGCATAGCTGCTTCTAAAATAAATCATTCCCTGATTCAGAATCCTAATCATTATAGGAACAGACAATGGGCTGGCGTTTGTGGCTGAGGTAATACACTCAATGGCAAGAGTCTTAGGAATCACATGGAAATTACACACTGCCTATTGCCCCCAGAGCTCCAGAAAAGTGGAATGAATGAACCAGACTCTGAAACTACAACTGAGTAAACTGTGTCAGGAAACTCACTTGTGATGGGACCAGCTGTTGCCAATTGCTTTGCTAAGAATCAGGTCTAGTCTCACTAAGCAGACAGGGTTTTCCCCTTTTGGAATTCTTTATGGGCACCCTCCCCCCATTGTTAAAGGTATAAAAGGAGATTAAAAAGGAGATTTAAAAGAGGTGGGTAATCTTACTCTAAGACAACAAATGTAGGCTCTAGGCCCAGTCCTCACTGCAATACATCATTGAGTTAGAGAACAGCTACCTATGAGTTTAACCACAGATGCTCACCCCTTTAAACCAGGGGATAATGTGTGAGTAAAGGAATGAAACATCCAGCCCCTGAAGCCCCTTTGAAGAGGTCCATTTACTATTATTTTATCCACTCCTACTGCAATAAAGGACCCCTGGATTCATCACAACAGAGTGAAACTGGCCTTCTGAGACTGGGATTGCACTGCTAATCCATCAATGTCCAGAAAACTGACTCTCTGAAGAAAACAGCCATGATACCAGGACCTTAGAGGACTGCAGCCCTGCGTTAGTCACTCCAGAAGCTGACTAATCTACGCATGGCAGAGGCTTGAAGAATCGACCATCAAACAAGCAAACAGACTGTTTTTAATGTAAAGCAGTGTCATCCCTTGCTATTGTTTGTTGTTGTAATTCTTACCTTGGGTTTTGCTACAGGTTTGGCATTGGTTGTTCCAGATAGCTGGACTCATAGTGAGAGGTTACTGTTAGCACTCTTTTATCTCTTTTGGACAGGATGTATAATCATTGTCCATTGTTACTAATCTGGATCTTCTTTGTAATTTCTTTTTTTTTTTTTTTTTTT
>NW_007247367.1:0-12133 GCF_000164805.1 Carlito syrichta
TTCTCTGAATCTCTTGTGTTTGAATTTTTGCATTACTGATTAGATAAGGGAAGTTTTCTTGAATGATCTCATGGAAAGTTTGTTCCTTGTGGTCTCTGCTCTCTTTCTGCCTCAGGCAGACCAATTACTCTTAGGTTCGGTCTCTTGAAGTAATCGCTCATCTCTTGAAGGTTTTTTTCTGTCTTTTTGAGCTTATTTTCTGTGTTTTTAAGAGTTTGGGTTAATTCTACATTTTGGTCCTCAAGCTCTGAGATTCTTTCTTCTGTTGGTAATTCTGCTTTCCATGCTTATCAGTTTGCTGTTTATTTCATTCACAGTATTCTTTATTACTGTTATCTCAGATATCAGCTCCTTCCTAGTTTCTTCTTGTGTCTCCTCAATTCCTTTTTTGTCTCCATTAATGTCTTGATATCTAGGTTTGTAGTTTGAGACCTTTCATTCTGTGGGTTCTTCATTGTTTGCATTCCAAAGTCAGTTTTCTCAGTGTCTACCCTCCAGAGAGACCCATACTCTTCTTTTGGTTTTTCTTCATTTGTGTAGATTTTTCTCTCTCTCCCTCTTTCCCTCTCCTTCTTTAATTCTGTTTTTGAGTGAAGGTGGGGTTGCTTTTGTAGCACTTCTGCAATATACTGTTCTTCCTTATGAGGGTCTTCTGGCTTTGTTCACTTTTGAGGTTGGAGTGTGGGCTGCGGGCTGTACTTTTTGCAGTTTTGAGGTTTAATTGAGGGGGAAGCTGTGGTTCAGAATGTATATGCTGATTCTAGCATCCACCAACAGGTGTATGAGCACACTGGAACCTATTTCCCTCTGCCTTACAATCTGTCCATGCAGCAGTATGTAGGCTTGGTCCCTAGATTAAAAGGGGGTATAAAAGAGGAAAATAATTGAGGCAGGGGGGGTCAATAGGAAGTTAGAAAGAGAGAGAGAGAGAGGGAAAACAGACATACATACCAACTATCAGGTGAGAAAGAGACACAAGGCCCGAGAGAAGTGAAAAAAGACACGTAAGAAAGATTCCCTAAAGAATACTGGTAGCAACACAGAGACAGACCAATAAAATCATGAAACAGTGTAAGTCAGAAAGCAAACAACAAAAGTGATCAAAACAGTCAAAATGATAAAGTCATATGTCAAAATAAGAGATCAGACTAAAGTCACTTCAGCTCTGATCTCTGGCCTTTCCCCTTTGTTTTTTGTTGCAGGCAGCTAGATTTACTCATAGTTTGGGTTTGTTGTTTTTTTTTTTTTTGAGCCTGCTGCCTGGGAGTTGCTTTTGTCTGATTCAGCATAGGGGTGGGGCTTTGTCTCCTGTTTAGCCACATTACCTTAGGAACCGAGGTGGGGGTTGTTGATAGGTGGGTGGGGCAACGGAAATCTCTGCCTGGAGAATGGCCGAGGCAGTTTCACTTTCGCAGATCTGTTTCTCTCCGCTTGTCTGGGTCCCCAAGGTTGGGGTCATGCACTGAGTGCCTCAGCCAGGGTGGGCCCAGAGCTCCAGAGTGCCAAAGTTCCAAAAGGCAGGCAGTGAGCAGCAAAAGTGGCCCTGGGCCCCCCACAGGGAGCTTCAGTCAGGAATGGGACCAGTGTCTCTGAGGGGCGGGCACCCAGAACATCCCCGAGTGACCGGCAACTTCGTGCTGGGTGCTGGGCGACAGATGATGTAGCCAGGGAGGGAGCTGAGACCCGAGACTCCCACACAGGTGGGAGTCACAAATGGTGGAACAGCAGCAGCAGGGGGCCGCAATATCTGGCCCTGCATGGGACCAAAGGTCCCAGGGCCTCGGACTAGCGCGACTGGTGGTGGGCTGGGGGATGGGGGAAGAAAAGTAAGAGTCTTTTTGGGAACTCACGTTCGGAGAATCTCACAAGTCCCCCTATGCTGTCACCATCTTACCAGAACCCTCGATATCTATTTTTCTATTGCCAGACACCATGGGCTGTAAAGCATGATCTTTGGTCTAAAAAAAAGTGTAACTTGGTGGTCCAAAATGGCACAGTATCTTCCATTACAGTCCTTTTTGTACCACAAGGTAGGCAAAGCCCAGTCCAGAAAAAGTATCTATTCTTGTCAAGATACATAGCCTCTCAGAGATATCAGCATCAGTTCATTGTAGTCTATTTGTCAGCTCTTTGGAGGGCCTTCTGCCTGGAAATCTGACTCATAACAATCTATAATCTCTGTCTTTCTTGCCAGTAGACATGATGTTTCCTGGCATTCTGTGCCTCAGAGGGTGCAAGAGATATATGGCAATAACTTGGTATTGCTACAGTTTTTCTGTGATCACGCACTGCATGGACCTAGATGGCCCCCTCAAGTGAGCACACCAGGTTTGGTAGGTTCTAGTCACCTTCCAAACCCAGAAGAAGGTTCTTCTGATGGGCATCAAGATGTCCTACTTTAATGTGCCACTTATATTCCCATGGTGAATTCAATGGGGTCACAGCCCTACAAATCATCTCTTTATTAGTCAGTTTTCCATTGCCCATGTAACTAACCATAGGGCCAAGCGGTGAGCCACTGCCTATGAATTGGTAAAAACCCAAACATAGGGGCTGTTATCATTGTTCAATTCTTCCACCACTACAAGGAAAACAGCATGCAATTCAGGATACTGAGCTGATATGTTCCTGCCTTCATTAGTGAGGGTTTTTTTTTTTAATCAGTCAATTACAGTGTGGCAGCCTGTCTGTCCACCTCAGAGTTTCCATCTATAAACCAGCAGTGCTTTGATGGCCAATAAAGAGTTGTTCATAAAGCACTACTGATAAGACAATCAAATCAGCAGTTCCTCTGGTGGTTCCCAAGTCAGACGGGGGGGAAAGAGGCTATCAGGTCTTACATATGATGAGTATCTCCTTGCATGCTTCCCAGTAGCATGTTTCATTTACATTTTATTCTGGAATTCTTCTGGGACTGCCTTCTCTATTAGATTGTTTCTGTGATACCATCCAAGACATTATGGGCATTTCAGGTGTCCAGATTATTTTATGTCCTTAGTCATGGGGCAGTTCAATTAATGTCAATGCAAGCTAGTAATTGTCTCTCAAAGGGTGTATGTGGTAGCACTGCACATAGAAAATTTCTGGTCCTAAATCCCAGGGGTCACTGCTGGTTACAGGTTTTTGCTGTATAAGTACATGTTGCAGACACTCCCAAAGTTGTTTCTGAGTGTGGATCGTAGGCCCCAAAGACATTGAGAGAATTACAACATTTTTGCAATAAAGACACAGTCTGCTTTTGTAGAGACCCCCAGTCAAATGTGACCTTCTTTCATGTAGTTTCTGTGGATGGAATCTAGCAATATTTTCAGATGTGAGATATGCATCCTCCAAAACCCAGACAAATTGACCAGGAGTCATGATTCTTGCTTAGTTCTCAGGATAGGCAATGACAGTAATTTACTTTAGTCATCTATGAAATGTCAATGGTGGTTTTTGTCCAGGTTATTCCTAAGAATGTTATCATTTGGGCAGACCCTTTGAGTTCTTTCCTGGATGTATCAACCAGGCTTGATTGGTGATATGTGTCACCATTGTATTTAAGTCAGTTCTAGCTTTCTTTTCAGTTTCCAAAATTTTCATATTATCTATATAGTGTACTATCACACTTGAGAACCACAAAATGTTGCCTACCAATAAAGTTCACCTGAGCCTTGAGGTCCAGACTGGGGGTCTGCAGACAAGGAGTGTCTACATGGCCAACCTTAACTACTTTTTCTCTAGACCTCTAGAATTCAAACTGATACAGCATGGCCCAGGGTCCCAGGTAAACAAAAGCAATAATTCATCATAAATCACCTTGTCAACATAAAACATTTGGTGTGGCCCAAAGCCTCATGTACACAAAGACACTGATCAAGCAGGATATTACCAAGGCTTAGGGGCTATCTCTTAGGAACTGGGTCAAGGGTCAGTTTTTTGGGGTAATGTGTGGGGTTTGAGCAAACCAAGCCCACTGAGTTAATACTTTACTGCACGGCTTTTAATTTGTATTCAAAGATTTCTTGAATTAAAATATATACTTCCCAAATATCTAATAATCAAAGATCAAAACAAATGACTGTGTGATTTATAGTTCTTCACAGATATCACACTACATATGAAGAATTTACCTGTGAAGCTTCCAAGAGATTACTTGTGGCCCAGCTGGATAGGTATAAGAACTTATGCTGAAACTGAAACTTTTCACAATAAAAATCAATAGTAACAATTTTAAGCATATTTCTAGCATGAATCAACATAGAGAAGATTTTTAATTATTATTGACAACAGAAAGTAAAATGAAGAACACGTTGAAATTGATAAATTAAAAATGGCTTATCAAATTATACACTAGCCATTCAGTTAAATGTTAATGCTGAGTTGACAAAATAGTAAAGTTATTTTACTTAGACATAGTTTGAAAATGATATGCTTTGTATTAAAATCAATCCTTCTAAAAAAGAACTAATTTTGCACATGTGAGTGTAAATATTAAAGAAACATCATTTTTGATACTCAGTTCAATTACTGAAAAAGTATGTAAATCTACTTTGTCAAATGTAAATTATATTAAATTTAAATACGGATGAAATATATACAAAGAAAATTTAGTGTTCAAAAGAAGATGTGTTTTAGGGGTAAAATACAAACCAGATCTCAAAGACTTAGGAAAAAAATGAAGTAAACAATATCACAATAATTTTTATATTGATTATTTTGTAAAATGATATTTTGAACATATTGAGTTAAATACAACATGTTAAGATTAATTTTACTTTTAACTTTAACTTTCTATGGTGACTGCTAAAAATTTTTAGATTATACATGTACCTACTGAATGGCTAGATTACACATTTCTACTGAACGACTCTAGCTAACTACTACTACTAGTTAAAGAAGAAATCATGAAAAAATTAGAAAATGTATAGAACTAAATGAGGATAAAATATGACATATCAAATTAATTCTCACAAAGAAATTTATGACTCAATGTTGATATTTAAAAATAGTGATAAAGAGTAATGGGGTAAGCATCTAACTCAAAAGAAACTCAAAGATAGTAGAAAAATATTAAGAATGAAAGCAGATATTGATGGAAGACAAAAACGATGTAAAGAATCAGCAAACCAATAAACTTGAAAACCTAGCTATGATGTAAAATTTCTGAGAAAAGAAATGTGTAACTCACCAGCCCAACAAAAAGAAACAGAACATCTAAATTCTTCATATAATCCTTAGAGAAGTTGAATCGTAGTTAAAACCCTTTTACTCATGAAATCTCTGATCCCTGATACTTTACAGATGATTTCCAGTCACTTGTCAAGTTAGAGAGACTCCAACATGGTGCAAATTCTCCTGAGAATAAATATGTAAAAAAAAAAAAAAAAAAACAACTTCCCAACGCACAGTACGAGGCTAGTATAACCGAAATCAAAACCAGACAAAGACAGTGTAAAAATGGAATATTATAAACCAGTGCTTTTTCTGAACATAGGCACAAATTCATAAGTAAGATAGTAACATGCTAAACCCAACAATATTTATTTTAAAATAATACATTACAAACAAGTTGGGTTTATCACAGCAATAAAAGAAGAAATGATTGTGAGTAAGAGGTAAGCAGACAACACTACAGGGGAGCGTGGATGTGATGCTCTGAGAGGGAGTTTTAAGTGGGAGGGAGAAAGAAAGGTCTCACAGCAACAACAAAAACCAAGGAGGACACATACCACCTCCATGGCCAGTGGTATGAGGAGTGTTGGACTTAAAAACGACCCCCACTAGAACGGGACCAATGCTCTGTCTTCAAAGTAATTTTCAAAGAACATAGACGGCAGAATTATACCTAACTATGAATTTTATAAGAAAACAAAGAGCCCCGGTGCAGTGGCTCACGCCTGTAATCCCAACACTTTGGGAGGCCAAGGAAGGAGGATTACTTGAGGCCAGGAGTTCAAGAAAACAAGAGGCAAATATCCTGTGCCAGTTTGGTGGTCAGTGGTCAATGACTGCGGCCGCTGCCTGTTCTGCAGCTTTGGGGTGGTGTCAGGTGCCCTACTCTCCCTGTGTGGGAGGTGGCACCAATCTAGTGCTGACAGCTGGTTCAAGGCCCCTGCTGTGTCACAGGCAGTGCTATTCAGAGCACACGCTCAGACGTGGGCCGTGGCAGTATTCTGGTCATGACGATGGCCTTGCATGGTACAGTCATGCTGCCCTTGGCCACCTACCATCTCTAATGCCTGACCAAGCCAGATGGAAAATTTACATCACCGGGTGTCTCAGCCAAGAAGTTGCAGTGCATGCAAGTCAGTAGGGTGGCCCAGAAAAGTTGCCAGACCCACTTAACTGAAGAACAGGAGAAGGCTTGTTTCAAAGCTGAATGGTCCACACTATCTTTTCTTTTTTTTAAGTTGAAGTCTCACTCAGCTGGATTGCAGTGGCATGCTCATGGCCACCCCAGCATCGACCTGCTGGGCTCCGGCAATCCTTCTGCCTCAACCTTCCAAGGAGCCAGAAACACAGGCGCGCACTACCATGCCTGGCTAATTTTTTTATTTTTACTGTAGAAATGAGGTCTCACCAAGTTGCCCAGCCTGTTCTCGAACAAAGGGCTCAGGCAATCCCCTCACCCGGCCTCGTTTGATCTGTCCCACCTACCTTCTAAATGCCTTACCTAGAGTGGGTGCCTAACCTGTGTGAGCCTTAGCGCTGTCTTCCATAAAATGCCAATAACACTACTGACTTTCAGGATGACCGTAACGATTGGAATCGTGGACACAAAATACCTGGTGTGAGGTAGCTGCCCAATGAGTGGTACCTACTATCAGCATGTGTGTGGTTAAGCCTGTCAGTTCAGAAGTGACACAATCAAGCCGAAAGCTTACAGGTTGGATTTATCAACATCCTCTCGGTCCATTTGAAAGGCAGAAGAAAGGTACTTGAGTATTTTGAGGAACAAATGCTTCTTCATTTTAGTCTGTTGGCATTGCGGCCCCGCTCTTCCCGTAGTAATCAGTATTCAGAAGTAACCACGCTGGAAACTTGCTACAGATGTTTCTTGTGTTCATCAGTGCAAGGTGCCTGAAATTTGAGTTTTAATGCCTAATAGAATTTAGCCTTGGGGAATCGGAAATTGGCTGGACCTGATTCTCTAAAAAAGTGCTCTTGCATTCAAATAGACTCATGGCTCTGCATTCCCTCAGCCCCCAATAAAATGAATCTTTTAAAAAACTCATTGTACACGGGAGATTAACCACACTCTGAAGTCACCTTCGAGTTAGGTGATCCCTTAACTTTCTGATATCCGTACATCGTAAAGACCCCAGAAAATGCAGGACAGTTATGGAAATACAGCAATCAGGCATCAAGTCCCAGAATATACTCCACATGGTGTTATTTTCTGGTTGAAAGTTTATTTGAAGCCTCTTTTGTGGGAGGTCAGAAAGAACTTAGTGAGGAGACAAAGGATTTAGTTTTAGCTGAGGAATTAACTCATTGAGCGTCAACAGACATGGCTTGTTATGACTCCCGGCCCCCAAGCTGGGGTCTCTATGTCTCTGAGATGGAGGAATCAGACTACCAGAGATGATCACTGAGTCCCATTTCATCAAGTTCAGCTGCTAGTGATGATTGCAGTCACTGTGTTAGGAGGGGAGTGGGGACCTCCCAGGTTGAGGGATCATGTATTCATTTATTCTTTATCTAAATATTTGCCTACTGCTATGGTTTGAATGTGTCCCCCCCAAAAAACATGTGCTGTACGTTTAATCCATCTCTTGCAATCTCTCTCACCCTCTCACCTTGCCAGGTGCCAGCCCCTCCATCTTGGATTTCCCAATCCTCAGAACTGTGATAAATAAATTTCTGTCTGTTATAATTTATCCAGGTGCGGTGGCTCCCACCTATAATCCCAGCACTTTAAGAGGCTGAGACAAGAGGATTGCTTGAGTCCAGGAGTTCAAGACCAGCGTGGGCAGCATAGCAAGATGAGACCTCATCACTACAAAAAAATTAGCTGAGTGTGGTGGTGTGCACCTGTAGTCCCAGCTACTTTGGAGGCTGAAGCGAAAGGATTAAGGATGAGGCTATGGTAAACCATGATCGTGCCACTGTACTGCAGCCTGAGTAAGACTCTGATGCAAAAATATTAAAAATTTAAAAATGAATTACCCAGTCTGGTATGCTGTTATAACAACACACAACAAAGACATGCACATGTTTCCATCTCTTCTTTCAATATTTTTTTGGGGGGACGGGGGTTTGGGTTTTTTGGTTTTTTTGAGTTGGAGTCTCACTTTGTTGCCCAGACTGGAGTGCAGTGGCACACTCCTGGCCACCACAGCGTCGACCTGCTGGACTCCAGTGCAGTGATCCTTCCACTTCAACCTTTCAAGTAGCCAGAACTACAGGCGTGCGCTACCACACCCGGCTATTTTTTTTTTTAATTTACTGTAGAGACGAGGTCTCACCAAGTTGTCCAGGAGGGTCTGAAACCCGCGGGCTCAGTCAATCCATTCATCTCGGCCTCCCAAAGTGCTGGGATTACAGACTAAGCCACCAAGCCCTGCCCAATATGATTTTCATAACCACATGTAACACACCAAAAAATTATTCAGTGAGAGACAGCAAGTTTAGTTTAACTGACTGTAGTTTATCCTTCAAGATTCATATTTCCTTCTCCAAAAAGTCCTTCTGCCACCCCCACCTCTCCCTCCTACACACGCACTGCTAATGATATGTATCCCTTGAAGAAAGATATTCTCTTCTAATTCTCTTCTAGTACCTTGCACTCACATTCTTTACAGCCTGTGCTCTGTCATTAGTGAACCAGTGGTACACATTCAGCTGTGAAGTCCTTAAGAGCAAGGTCAATGTCATGATGATCTGAAAATCTCTCCCATAGTAGGCCATTGGGTATGAGAAGAAGGAAGAGAGAAAGGAATGGATGCTAAGACGAGACGTGAAGAGATGAGTGAACACTTTCTGGGCTCTCATGATCAGATCACCCCATTATCAGTCAACTTGGAGTATTACATTGAACAAAAAACCCTTTTCTATCTCCTAAAATTCTGGTAGTATATTTAAGGAAGATAATTGGAAAAATGTGGGGACGTCAGTCTCCTTTAAATAGGTAAAGATACACGGTCCAGTTCCTTCACTTCTCCACATCTATCAAAGGGTATTTTTACCTTTTATTCCTGACAGCTAGACCATACAATTTGAATTTTTCAATAGTGAAGGGGGTTGGAGTGCATTGATGGATGACAGACCATAGGACAAGGAGGAGTTTCCCAACTAAACACTGTCTCATGTAATTACAATTTTTCTCCCAATATCCTTTCTTTTCTTCTTCCAATCATCTTGTTTTTCCTAGGTAGAACAACTTTTCCCAGCATGCCATGTGCAATATTCATCCAAGATGGCACACTCCCTTAAATGCACTCTGGGCGGCACTCACCCTAATCCTGTTCTAACTTCTGTCATCCTGATCCTGCTTGGTGTTTAAACTGCACACGTATCTGTTTCTTTCCCCAGGTCAAAGTGCATCCAAGAAGAAGCAACAGAGGGCCAAAAAAGGCTGAGTTTCTTCCACATTTTCCTCAGGCAAGGTTTTTTATGTTCCATGAGCTGAAATGTGGCTTCACTGTTTGCTTTTCTTGGAATGCAATTTGATTGATTTCGGTAACTTTCAGCACAGCTAAAGGGTCATCGATGTCTATGTAAAAGATCTCAAAGAAATTTCCATGGAGCCTACCTGGGCTAAATGAAGGGGTAGGCCAGCCAAGCAGCTGACCAGGGCACCGATCAATCAGAGGCATTAAAACATCACTGGAAAGGTAATTAAATGGAGAAGCCTACATTTACCAGGAGCCCTCTCAGGGAGACTGTGAGAAGTTGGAAGGAATTTCTGATGAGTCACTTGGGACAGGACTTGAGATCTCCAGGTGGCAAAGCCCAGAAACCTAAGGAATAGGATTGACCATTGCATCCAGTCAGCTGCAAGCTCTTGTTCTGATGAGTGTGATGTGAATATTCTGGACCACAGAGAAGAAGTTGAGTGCCACCACCAGAGAATTTATTTTCTTTCCCTCACATAATTTCTATTTCCCCTCTACATAAACAATGACTGGCCTTTTGAATATCATTTTCACAGTGCACCAAAGCATTGACCTACTTGTGAGACTCATATGTCCTGCTCAGAAAAACGTCCATCAGCAGATGACTCTAAACCTCAAAGTGTTAGCAATTTGTAGAAGGGTGAACCAGGGAACAGAGTCATTTGGGATCTCGGGAAGTGATAAGAATGCTTCCCAGTTGCAGGTACAGAGTCTCAGGGCCATTCTCAGGGATTAGGCCACTTAAAGGGTCAGAGGTTACACAGAAATAGGTTCTGAACGGGGACATAGCTTGGCAGTCTCAGAATTTTACTTCTAAATTGCTTTCATGTTGTAAAACATATGAGTGATAATGATGATAGTGATAATAAATAGGAAGAACTAGATGATAGCCAGATGACAGATAGATAGATGAGAGACAGATAGATGATAGATTGATTGATAGATGATGAGAGATAGATGATAGATAGCTAGACAGATGATAGATAGTTGATAGATCAATGATAGGTAGACAGATGATAGATGTAGATGGATAATAGATAAATGATAGGTGGTGATAGGTAGATCGATAGAGAGAGATAGTAAATCAATGACAGATAGACAGATGACAGATGTAGATAGCTGATAGATAGATACAGTGATAGATGATAGATAGATAGATAGATACATAGATAGATAGATAGATAGATAGAAGAGAGATAGATGATAGATGATTGACAGATATAGTAGATAGATAAATGATAGATAAATAGATGATAGATGTAGATAGATGGATAGATAGATAGATAGATAGATAGATAGATAGATAGATAGATGCTAGGTGATGATAGATGATAGATAAATACGTGTGTGTGTGCGTGTGTGTGGGTGTGTGTGTGTGTGAGACACAGCTAGCAAAGAGATGTCCCAGGGAACTGCCTTCTGCTCATGCATCTGAAAGGCTGAGGATGGCCTCCCAACAGCGAGCAGTGGTTAGTGACATGACCTTAATCCAACTTATGACACTTCCTGGCTTTTTGGTCACAACCTCCATGAGGTTGTGCACCATAAGAATATTAAGCCATCTAACAGGATAATTTTAAAGAAAAGCATCTTCAACTGGGTGCCTTTCTTTTCTGCCCTTTAAAAAGAGTGAAAGCCCCAAGGGGTATAGAATGAGACTGTCGTTCTTCTAGGAATTCTTAATTCTATCCCTGGGCCTAGTTTGTTCATCAGGGAGCAATGTGTTCTTATCTCATTAGCTAAACCCTCAAAGAAGTAACTTTGTTGATTAAAGATGTATGTGATAGCCTCGTAATACCTTGTCCCCAGCACCCTCCTTCTGCCTTCCCTTGGCTTCCAGGAAGACCTGGGCCAAGTTTAATTTTCCATTGTATGTATCTATCTATCTAGCATGTATCTATTGTATGTATGTATCTATCTATCTAGCATGTATCTATCTATCTATCTAATTTTCCATTGTTGGAACAACATTAACCTACATTTTGGGTACATTGGTTTCTCCCACCTGTATAATTTATTGTTCTGATGAGTGTGTTATGAATATTTGGGACCACAGAGAAGAGGTTGAGTGCCACCACAGAGAATTCCTTCTCGTCTCTCCCTCAGACATTTTTTACCACCACCCCTCCCCACCATGTAAACAATGGCTGACCTTTTGAATATCCTTTTCAACTGAGTTGTATTTGAAAATGAATATTATATCATTTTCAAGGTGCACCAAAGTATTAACCTACCTGTGAGACTCATGTGTCCTCAGAAAAATGTCCATCGACAGATTATCATTACTAATTGTCTTCTTTCTGCTTAAAAATTGTATTGTAAGTGTGTCTTTTAGATGTAAACTTCTCAAATTCTTTATGGAAGCAAACAAGGGATACATTATAAACTGTAAATCTAAGCCAGGCTCGGTGTCTCAGCCTGTAATCCCGCACTTTGGGAGACTGATAGATGTAGATAGATAGATAGATAGGTAGATAGATAGATAGATAGATAGATAGATAGATAGATAGATAGATAGATAGATAGATAGATGC
>NW_007247367.1:12484-38379 GCF_000164805.1 Carlito syrichta
AGGCTGAGGTGCAAGGGTCATTTGAGCCCAGAAGGTCAAGGGTGTAGTGATCCATGATAATGCCACTGCACTCCAGCCTGGATGACAGAGTGAGACTCCCAACTCAAAATAAAACAAAAAACACTTTACCATTAATGGCATGCCAGAACAGAGAATATTCAAGCTATTTTTTAATCTATTGGTTTATTTATCTGATGAAGAACCCATAATGAAAATGGAGAATCCTAGAATGCACAAATGAGCCACAGCTTGAAGGTTGAGACAAGAAACGTGAGAACAAATAGTGTGATAGTCACAAAATAGATGGTAGATTTTTAAATTATACTGCTTCTAAGACCTGATTCATAATTTTAAAAAGTCCAGTAGATTTAAGAAAGACAAAGAAATTCTAGGATGGGCTGGGCATGGTGACTCAAGCCTGTAATCCCAGCACTTTGGGAGGCCAAGGCAAGAGGATGGCCTGAGCTCAGGGTTTCAAGACCAGCCTGGGCAACTTGGTGAGACCCCATCTCTACAATAAGTCAAAAACTTAGCCGGGCATTGTAGTACATGCCTGTATTTTCAGCTACTTGGAAGGCTGAGGTGGAAGGTTTGCCTGAGCCCAGCAGGTTGATGCTGGGGTGGCCATAAGCATGCCACTGCACTGCAGCCTGGGCGACGGAGTGAGACTCTGACTCAAAAAAAAAAAAAGAAATTTCTATCCCTAATAGAGTCATCATAGACTGATAAAGAAAACCAAAGATATTCTCCTGAGGTACCACAAATACTTGGAGATTAACATCTCACAGGACAAACATGATTCTGCCAATGAATTATGTGTGTCACTTCCAGAGGGGACAAAAATTGAATTGGATGAGGCAAAGATGAAACTCAGAATTTGCTTTCTGTCCTGACACAGAATTAAGCCTTGGGTATACACTAAGTCAATTCTCAAGCCATGTTTTGTGAAGCCCAACTGGTCAGGGAAACAGTAACAGAGGTGTCTGAAAAGGAGATTCTCTGGTCAAAAAGGCTTAGAAAATACTCTGTGCCATGATCTCATTCTTTGTGATTTAAAATGTTCATTAGTAGATGAAAATCTTTGAGAAATCCCTCAGGCAAGAAAGTTGTTTCACTTTGCTTAACCTATCTTTGCCCAGCACTTTTTAGATCAAGACTGTTTTCATGGAACCCCCATAAATATGTGTCCTCAAGTTTGTGACACTGCCGTTTCCAGTAGTCCACCCCCTTTGCTGATGAAATGGGGTGAGGGGAGGTGTCCAACAATACCAGAGACTCTGCAATCTTGTTTGCAGCATCTGTAAGAGCCCTGCTGAGTGTCCCTGCCATAAGTCCCCCCAACCTGGGAACTGGTTGTCTGGAGAGACTTTAGTTCAGGTTGCTATGACAAAGGACCATAAACTGGTAGCTTTTAAACAACAGAAATGTATTCCTCACAGTTCTGGAGGCCGGGATCAAGGTGTCAGCAGATTGAGTAGCTGGCGAGGACCCGATTTCTGGTTCATAAATGCAGCTTTCTAGTTGTGTCCTCATATGGTGGAAAGAGAGAACTCTGATCTCTTCAGCCCCTTAGAAGAGCACTAATCCCATTCATGAGGGTTCCCGCTTTAAGACCTAACCACCTTCCAGAAGCCTCACGTCTCAACACGGTCAGATTGGAGGTTAAGTTTCAACATGGAAATTGGGGGAGGGGGCACAAACATGCAACCCATAGCACCTGGGGGATCTGCTGTTTTTCTGATTAGCGGATGACAAAACTGAGAACTTAAGAAGAGTAAGTGACCGAAGGTCACACGTCTAGCATGTGGCAGTGATGGATTTCAAATACAAGTTTGTCTGACCCCAAAGACCATACTTTTAACCCCTGAAGCAAAGACTGCAATAGAGAGCTTTAGAAAACCCTCTCAACAGCATGCACACACACACACACATACACACACACACACACACACACACACACACACACACACACTTTTTTTAGTGGGTATAAAAAGCCACTGCAAGTGCAATTTGTAGTAGGCACTGGCTATCCATTCAATTCGGAGGGAAGGAAACGATGATATCCAAGCGACTTCTGCCTCCACTATATTGTTGACCAATCTACTTGCAATTCACGGATCATGCCTGTCCCTTTCAATGCTCCTCTGCCCCTCTTTTACATGAACTAATTCCTTTATAAAGGTGGCCCCTCCTCACGTGGCTCCCAGAAAATAAATTCTTTCAAAAGCAGTTTAAATGTCACCCCTTCCTCTAGGCAGGCCTTCCTGGTTGCTCTCTTCACATTCTCACTCCCTCCATCCCTCCTCTGTGATCCCAGAACACACCATGCACCCCCAGACATCACACAGTTCCATCTGCCCACTCGTTGCTTGTTTACATGTCATGCTATGGCATGTGGTATCTCTCTCTGCATTGATACATGCACCTTGACAAACCGGAAGGCACTTTGTCAATATTCCTTAGACAGATGTGCTCATACATCTATCAATACTTGAGAAACCTTGATAGCTATGCTGTTGTGTAATCTGGGAGCCCTTTCGAGTTAAAAATGTTCAAAGTAGAAGGGAAAGGTGATCCTCTTTTGAATAAACATCCACAATCTCTCTAATGACTCCTGTAATGAGAAATATAAAATAGTAGCTAAGGGGAATGAAATAAAGCTATGCGTACCAGTGTGGGTAAGTCTCAAAATGTCAAGGGTAAAAAAAGATTGTCAAATGATGCATGTGGTGCCATTTAGACAAACTGTAGAAACACGAAAGCAATTTTCTATCTAATTTATGAATAGTCATGATAATTGATTAACAGCATTCGTGGGATTGACCATCACTAATTCAGGGTAACAGTTACTTGTGTGGCAGAAACGTTGAAAATGAATTAGTGGATGACTAATAGACTAATTTATAGAATTTTGGTTTTATCTGTATGTTTTCATTGCAGAAAAAAAATTATCTAAAACAAATATGTCAAAATAAGTAGAGCTGACCAATGAGTGGGTAGGATTTGGTCAGGTGCTTCTCTATCCATGTAATTTGAAATGCTTGAAATATTTTATAATAAAGTGTTGAGATAGCATTACCCTGCCAGGTTATGGAAGGGGGGGTGATTCAGCAGTTCCCAGGCAAAGCCCAAGAATCGAGGAGATTTGACAGTGGAGGACTGAGATCCATCATTCTAACCATGAAACCCTCAGGAGAAGAGGTGACCAACTGAGGCTGGGCAGATATCCAGGACAAACTCAGCTCACATCACCATTGGGCTTGGGACTGCCTTCAGGAAAAGGTCATTGTCCCAGTCTCAGGGGCCCTAGACACCCAATCAAGGTTTCAGGAGAGACCCTCAGCCCTGTGCCCAGTGCCATCTCTCATCCAGTGCCCTCCACGAAGCAGGAAAAGAACTCCCCTCTGGGCCAGAGCTGAGCAAGTTAGTGGTGTGTTTTCCCACAGACGTCAGGTCACTTTCTCTGCTCCAGAAGGAAGGCTGTCTCACAAGCAGAGCTCATGTGGAGGGAGTCTCAGCACCCCCAGGCTTCATTTGCTCACTGATCGAGCTGCACTGACCTCTTTGCTTCTCCTTGCTCTGGAAGCCCAGAATGGCCAGATTCCTTCCCTCCAAACTTCTCCAAATTGAGTTCAGGGATTTCAGATACGGTGTTGGAGCGTCCATTTTCATAAGACTGGAGAAGATTGAAAGAATGGAGGGTAAATAAGATAATAGTCCATTGCTCCTGGAACTCTGTTCCTTCTCTGGTTGCCATCTCCACCTTCTTACTTCTTCTTTTCTGATTTTTTTTTTTTCGTGGAGATGAGGTCTCCCTATATTGCCTAGGCTGGCCTTGAACTCCTGGGCTCTAACAATCCTCTTGCCTCGGCCTCTTAAAGTGCTGAGATTATAAGCCACTGAACCCAGCCCTTCCAGTCTTCCTCTTCTTCCTAGTTCCCCACTAGAAAACCACCAGGATACCATTAAAAACATCCACAATCTTCCACCCAATCTACTTGATGGGCTCCCTGGGAAATGGGGTAATGTTTACACTTTTCAACTTCTTTCAGGTCTAAAACTTTGACCCTCAGAAAGTTTTTGTTGTTGTTATAACAACTTAGAGTGTTTTTACATTGTGATTTGGTCATCTTACTCCAAATTAAAATTTTCTATCTCTACTAAAATAACAAATAGATATTCATTTAGCCAAATTTCCCCTAAAAGTCATTACTTGAACACATGGCTAAATCAGATTCAATGGAAAATCTCCCAGTGGGTTACTTTTACATTACAAAGCAAAGCATACCATTGTTGATAGTCACAAGATGAAATTAGTCATTACTCCAAATCACAACCATGTGTGTTTATGTCTGCAGTGCTTTGTGAGCACTTATTTTATGCCAGAATTGGTAGGAGATGCGGCAGGAAAAAAAGGGAAGAATAAGACACAGTCCATGCTCTCAAGAATTTACTGTCCATGCATTGTGAATGACTATTCTCTCTATAAAAGCATCTTATAGCTTTTAAACGTACTTGACAGACCACATAAACAGTATCGGTTGAACTTACAACTGGAAATTAGCTATTTGCTTTTTATTTGATTGGGTTAGATGGTACCATAATTATATCTCTTACATTTTTATTGTGATTACTTCCCTGACCTGTGTTGAAAAGAACCCACAGTCAGTAGATTAGCAGTGAATCCAGAGTATGCTTCAAATTAATTAAAGAAATTGCCACTTACAGGAAGGCCGAGGTCTTTGCAACTCTGTATATCATAAGTGTATAGCCACCGATCACTCACCATTATCTAAATTATAAAGGTGATGAACTGAGAAACATACAAGGACACCTGGAACACTTGATCTACCGCAAATTTAGTAAAACATAGGTTCAACTAATAAATGCATCTAGAAATGTAAGTACGGCTTGATTTTCCCCATTCAGAATTTTATAGTCCCAGGGTCAGTTGCACATTAATGTTAAACATTCTCCTATAAACCAGCAACTGAATATTGATGATCTGTACCTATGATTTTAAAAACCATGTGTAGAAGAAATTTATATGAAAATACAAATACCACCAGATATGATGGCCAGAGATATGCATTATATCCCTGAAAACAATAGGAGATGTCTGAAGTGCCAATATGGAACCTTCTTTTAAGTTTACCTCTTCTTTGGGAAGACCACAACATCGAGCAAAGGGAGTGTTTCAAGGGAACTCCATATGTTCTTTCCTGTGGTATTTAAAAGCCCTTTTTTGTAACTTACCTAGCAGGTGGTTACCTACTATCTGTTTAAATAAATCGCAGTAGAAAGCTCACCACTTTAAAGGCAACCTTTTATGTAACCCACCTCCTGGCAGCCTACATTGGGCTTCTTCATAATGTAGTGACTTGTGAATCATGGTGGTGAAATGTTTCAAATTTAGAGCCAGAAAAACCTGGATCTGAATCTTATACTAGTGGTATGAATGTGGGCACGCATTACAGCCTCGGCAAGTCTCAGTTTTCCCAATCTGTACATGGACATAATAATAATACTCTTTCATAGAATTACTATGACAATTCAGTAAGAACAGAATATAAGGCACTAAACAATAAACAAAATGCAATGAGTGCTTAATAGATACTCTAATTGATAACAATCCTAGCTTGCTTGTTGCTGCGCTCTACCCTGCATGACCACTCTGAATTATGACACTTTTTTATTTTCTTTTTTTTTTTTGAGTTGGAGTCTCACTCTGTCACCCAGGCTGGAGTACCATGACAAGTTCATGGCCACCCCAGCATCCATCTGCTGGGCTTCGGTGATCCTTCCACCTCAGCCTTCCAAGTAGCAGGAACTACAGGCATGCACTACCACGCCTGGCTAATTTTTTGATTTATTGTAAAGATGAGGTCTTGTCAAGTTGCCCAGGTTGCTCTCGAACCAGTGGACTCAGGCAATCCCCTCACCTCGGTCTCCCAAAGTGCTGGGATTACAGGCTTGAGCCACTGCACCTGGCCAGGTCATGACATTTTTTGACCATGTCCTCCTCCTTCAAACTCTCTCTGGATATTTTCTGCTACGATGATCTCTCCTAGTTCTTCACCACTGCCCCGAGTCCTTTCTTTCTCTTCTCTGGGTTAGTTTCTCTCTCTCCAGCTATCACACAAATGTCAGAAAATCAGATGGTGACAGAAATAAAAGATATACATTAGCCACCACTCCACCCTTGTTCTTGTAAGGACTAAGGATTCCTCCTTGTTGGATCATCTCTCATTCCTTCTTTTCATAAGCAGGAGGTAAAGAAATCTAAAGAATTCAGATCCTATAAATTGATTTACCAAACAAAGAACTGATCTAACAGGAAGAAAGATAAAAGTTGTGCAGGTAGTTTACAAAGAGAGAAAAGAAAGTTGCTTTATTGATTTTTTTTTCTATTTTAGCTGCCGACAGGTATGTGGAAGTGAGAGAAAGATGAAGAAAGTAGATTTTTTAAAATTCTGTTGTACTCCTGTCCTCTCTACCAGTCTTCCTTCTTTCCTAAGCAGCACTGTCCAAAGGGAACTCAGCCAGGCTGAGTAAGTATGACGTGATTGTCCAGACATAGACTCTTTTCCCGTAGACCTGGCCTATCTCTATCCCCTCCCTCAGGGAGCAACCCCTGGCCAAGGCTGGTGTCTGAAGGGTATGCACATTCCCATTCATGAGTCACGGGTTGCAGGGGACCAAGCAGAGCTGGGAACAAGGTGAGTGGCACCCTTGGTCAATGTCATTGTAAACACCATATAGCAATTCAAATAATTAACTTGCTTGACTATAAAATGGCTTGCTGAACTGTCCCAAGGCATGGCCAATGAAACCTCCTGGGTGGAGTCTTCCTTCACCAGCCAGCTGCCATCAGCGCCTCCTGGGTGGATTCTTTCTTCCCCAGCCAGCTCCCATCAGTGCCTCCTGAAGGTTCTAATAAACCAATGTCTTCCTCTGCTCAACCTCTGGGTGACTTCGTTGGAATAGGTGAAGAAAATTTCACACAGCCCTCTCAGATTTGGGGTGGCTGCATTATAGTAAGGCATTCATGGAGGCAACAGGGACAGAGGACAGAAGAATATCAACAACTCTGGCTCTGGTGTCCTTAGTCCAAGTGGGGTCAGTGTGTGTCCTTGCAGGGGATGGACATGCTTGGGGCCAGTAGGGCGCATCCTAGCCTCAGTGGGGTTGAAAGTTATCTACCCAGACAAGTGGCAGAAGAGGCCCAAGTGGGGAAACTGAGCTAGGGTGGGGTGAGGGTGGGAAGGAGGGTAATGGCTAAAGTGCCATGTTAGAGTCCAAGCAGAATGAGCTGTGTTTCTGTGAGGTGGGTGCTGGCAGAAGAGACAGAAGATTGGTTCCATATAGGAGGATCAATGAAATACAAATTTTTGAGGATATCAGAGGCCAAAGTCCATTTGTTGGAAAAGGGGTTTGCAAATTTAGAAAGATTATTGTTCAGGGCCCATTTATGAGTGAGAACATGTGGTATTCAGTTCTAGGGAGATATCGGCAGTCTCTGAACACTGCTGGGGGCAGGAGGGAAGAGAGCCTTACTGTAATGCGGCCACCCCAAATCTTTCTTCATCTTTCTCTCACTTCCACATAGTTTCACTTGAGACCAGGAGTTCAAGACCAGCTTGGGCAACATAGTTAAACCTCTGACTCTACAGAAAAAATAAATTTTAAAACACCCAGGAATGGTGGTGTGCACCTGTAGACTCAGCTACTCAAGAAGATGAGATGGGAGCATCCCTTAGGCTCAGGAGTTTGAGGCTGCCGCAAGCTATCATTGTACTGTTGCACTCTAGCCTGGGTGACAGAGCAAGATCTCATCACTATTGTGATTTCATTTTATATTTTTATGCATCTAGGGAAATAATTTCAAATATACTCAATGATTTCTTGGTTTTATTATTTTTTAAAGTATGTCATTTTATACAAAGTGCCATGATGCTCTAAATAGCATTGTATACAAAGTGCCATGATGCTCTAAACAGCATGGAACATTCTGTGTCAGAAAAAGAGAAGTGTTTAAATAATGATGAAAACACATCAAAAGGATATGGTGGCTGCTTTAAAGGGTCCCCAGTGTTCAAATCTGGGACAATTTCACTGTCAAAACAAATAATCACTAGGCATGGTGGCTCATGCCTAGAATCCCAGCACTTGGGAGTCTGAGGCAGGAGAATCAGTTGAATGCAGGAGTTTGAGACCAGCCTGAGCAGCATAGCAAGACCTTGTCTCTACAAAAAATACCAAAAATAATAATAATAATAATTAGCCAGGTGTGGTGGTGCACACTGAATGAACATGACCTGTCATGGGATATTGGAATCATTGTCACCTGGTAGGGTGGGAATACAGTTTCATTTGCATGATATTCCTGTCAAAGGTAAACAAGCTCAATCTAATCACAAGGAAACATCAGACAAACCCAAATTTGTAGTTATTCTACAGAGTAATTTACCTACAAAAGTCTCAAAGTCATGAAAGTTAAGGAAAGACAGGAATTGTTCCAAAAATAGACTAGAGAGACTTGAGACCAACTCTGCACATTATCTTTGATTGGATCCTTGAGGCAATTGAGGAATATTGAAGTGAGTCTGGCAATTAGATGGCATTGTTCAATTGAGGGTAATTTCCTGATTTTTAGGATTGGATAGTGGCTATGTGGGAAAATGTCCTCTTTGTCAGAATTTCATACTAAAATGTTCAGAGGATGATTTGTACATCATACCAGTTACATGACACTCATATAGTTTAGGGGGGAAAAATGTATCCTTCTTAAAACTTTTCTATAAATTTGGAATTATTTCAAAAGAAAAAGAAAACAATGTTTCCCTGTAAATTTTAAGTAAGACAATTTTGGTTCTCTTTAGAAGTCTTCAGTGATGATTTTAATTGCTTTCCAAATATTCTAGATGGATAGGTTAACCTCAATGTTAAGAGCAAGTCTATTTTGCCTCTCTGTTGTTACATTAATAATGCTGGAAGTCAAGAAAGGGAAAAAATAAATAAGAACTGAATAGGAAAAATGGGCAAAAGTCTTGAAGTGGAAATTCACTGACTGGCAAGCATACTAAACTGTTAATCATCTTTAAATTCTTTAATAATCAAAAGCTCTTTTTATTGATACACAATAGGTGCACATATTTTGGGGATGCATGTGATAATTTAATATATTCACATAACTTGTAAAGCTCAAATCAATGTAATTGGGATACCCAACACCTTAAATATTCTTTTCTTTATGTTGCAAACATTCAAATTATTCTCTTCGAGCTATTTTGAAATAGACAACAGATTATTGTAAACTATAGTCACCCTACTGATTTATCAAACACTAAGTCTTACTTCTTCTATCAAACTGTATATTTGTACCTATTAATCAATCAACAAAACTTTTAGTATGCAACAAAATGCAAATGAAAACATATCCATGGGGTATATGCTTAATATCATGCACATGCATGTGTGTGTGGGTGTACTGCTAGGATTTGAATGTCTTCTCCAAAATTCCAAACTTTGTCTACACAATGGCCATTTGTATGCCTAACCCTGAATTGTACCCCACATCTTTAAAATTAAAAAAAAATTTTAATAAAAATGAAATAAATGGAAGAGAAAAAAATCATGTTGAAGTTTAATTGTTTTGTGACAGTGCTGACAAGTGGGACCCTCAAGAGAGGCTTAGGTCACGAGGACTCTGCCCTCGTGAAGGGATTGATGCCATGACAGCAGAAGTGAATTAGTCATCTTGGGAGTGGGCTCCTGATAGAAGGCTGAGTGGGACCCAGTTTCTTCTCTGTCTTGTGTGTGCCCTTCTTTGCCATGTGATGGCTTCCGCCATGTTATGACACAGCAAGAAAGTCCTCCCCAGATGCAGCCCTTCAGCCTTGGACAACTCAGCCTCCAGCACAGCGAGTCAAACAGACCTCTACTTTTTTATAGATCACCCATCTGTAGTATTCTGTTATAGCAGCGGAAAATAGACCAAGAAATATTCATTCATGCATGCGTGTGTACATGTGTCTGTACAGAAGCTTCCACTAATGGAATGCGATTCTGGAAAGGAATTTTAGAGATGATCCTTAACAGTCATACTCTGCCCGTATTTCAGGAAAATATGTACATAGCTCCAAAAATCAAATCCTGAGCTCCAGCAGGTCCCGTATGCCAGGTGATGGTGTGCGCCAGGTGCCAGCCTCTGTATTATTTCTAGTTCTCGAGACCGGAAATCCAAGATCAAGGCATCAACAGATTCATTTTCTGGTGGACAGTGATCACGTTTACAGAAGTGCAGTGAAAGCTTCCACTAGTACCAGGATGCTTCAGAAGATCTCTGTCTAGTAGAACTTTGGCACAAATGTTCTATTTTGGTGCTGTGCAACATGGTAGCCATGAGCCACATGTGACCACCAAGAAAGCCCACTGCCCACCGCCAGCTGCACTGGTACGAGGCCTGGGGACCTTCGGTCCCATGCAGGGCCAGATTTGTGGCCCCCGACGGTGGCTGCTCCACTATATGTGACTCCCACCTGCTCAGGAGTCCCGGGTCTCAGCTCCCTCCCTGGCTACATCATCTCACCCAGCACCCAGTACCAAATTGCCGGTCACCCAGGGAGGCTCTGGGCACCTGCCCCTCAGAGATACCGGTCCCATTTCTGGCTGAAGTGCCCTGTGAGGGACCCAGGTCCACCACCTGCCCTTTGGAGCTTTGGAGCTCTGGAACCCTGGGCCCATGCTGGCTGAGGCACTCAGCGTGTGACCTCAAGCTTGTGTAAGGGAGCAGAACCCCAAGTTTGTGTAAGGTGCTGATGAGAGGCTTCCAGCTCCAGAGGAGGGAACACCCGAACCTCTCCTCCACCCCAGCCTGCTGGTGACAACCCAGATCCAGCGACCAGCTGTGCAGCTGATCCCGCCCAGAGACCCAAACGAGCATCCCTAAAAGTGAAAGGGCAGCTACCACCTCCGCCATTCTCCAGGTAGATTTTCATCACCCTGCCCACCTATCAGAGCCTCCACCTCAGTTCCCATGGTGATGTTGTTAAATAGGAGACAAAGCCCCTCCCCTATGCTGAAAAGACTGAGACAACAAAGAGTCACAGACCTCCCAGGCAGCAGGCTAGCTGCCTGCAACAAAAACAAAGGGGAGAGGCTGGAGATAAGAGCTCAAGTGACTTTAGCCACTAAGGAAAGATTACAAAACTAGTCTGATCTCTAATTTTGACCTTTGGTTTTATCATTCTGACTGTATATTTTGCTCATTATTGTTTGCTTTCTAACTTACACTATGTATTTCATAATCTTACTGGTCTGTCTCTGTGTAGCTACCAGTATTCTTTAGGGAATTTTCCTTCTGTGTTTTTTTTCACTTCTCTCCAGCCTTGTGTCTCTTTTTTGCCTGTTAGTTGGTATGTATGTCTGTTTTCCCTCTCACTCTTCTCTCTTTCTAATTTCCTATTGACCTCCCCTTCCTCCATTGTTTTCCTCTTTTGTACCTCCTATTGTTCCGGGGACAAGAGAAAAATCTACACAATTAAAAATGCCAAAAGAAGAATATGGGTCTCTCCCAGACCCCTGGGAGGGCAGACACTGAAAAAACTGACTTCGGAATGCAAACAATGAAGAGCCCACAGAATGACTGGTCTCAAACTACAAACCTAGATATCAAAACATTAATGGAGACATTAAAAAGAATTGAGGAGACTCAAGAAGAAACTAGAAAGGAGCTGATATCTGAGATAACAGTAATAAAGAATACTGTGAATGAAATAAATAACAAACTGATAAGCATGGAAAGCAGAATTACCCAAGCAGAAGAAAGAATCTCAGAGCTTGAGGACCAAAATATAGAACTAACCCAAACTCTCAAAAACACAGAAAACAAGCTCAAAAAGACAGGAAAAAAAACTTTCAAGAGATGAGCAATTACTTCAAGAGACCGAACCTAAGAGTAATTGGCCTTCCTGCGGCAGAAAGAGAGACAGAGACCACACTGGAACAAACCTTCCATGAGATCATGCAAGAAAACTTCCCTTATCTAATCAATGATGCACAAATTCAAACACAAGAGATTCAGAGAATCCTTGCAAGACAACAAATGAGAAGACCAACTTCAAGACACATAATAATTCACCTAAACATAAAAGGCATAAAAGAAAAAATCCTAAAGGCAGCAAAAGAAAAAGGTCAGATCACCTACCATGGAAAACCAATTAGAATAGCAGCAGATTTATCTACAAAAACCCTGCAGGCTAGGAGAGCTTGGAGCCCTATCTTCAAAGTCCTAAAAGATAAACAATTTCAACCAAGAATAACCTACCCAGCCAGATTAAGCTTCATCAACAAGGGAGAATTAAAATCTTTCCCAGATATCCAATCTCTAAGAACTTACACTGCCACCAAACCACCTCTACATGAAACATTTAAGAAAGTACTAAACACAGAAGAAAAGGGGGAAAAAAGAACAACGTTCTTCACAAGAGTACAGGAAAAAGAATAAAATACACATGAACCAATCCCAAAACCAAAAGAAAGACAATAAACCAAGTGGAAGAACAACTCTATAAGAACTCTATGATAGGCATGAACTCTCACATTTCAATAATTAGACTGAACGTGAATGGACTAAATGCACCACTGAAAAGACATAGAATGGCAAAATGGATAAAATATCACCACACAACAATATACTGCCTTCAAGAGACCCATCTCACTAGAAAGGACATGCACAGACTCAAAGTAAGAGGATGGGAAATAAATTTTCAGGCAAATGGGACACAAAAGAAAGGAGGAGTCATGATCCTAATTTCAGACAAAATACCATTTAAGCTATCAAAAATTTAAAAAGATACAGAGAGCCACTACATAATGATAAAAAGTTCACTCCATCAACAAGAAATATCTATCCTAAACATATATGCACCTAACATAGGTGCACCAACTTTTATAAAGCAACTCCTAGGAAAACTAAAGAAAGATATTGACTCTAACACCATCATAACTGGGAACTTTAATACCCCATTCACAACCCTAGACAGATCATCAAGACAAAAAATCAGGAAGGAGATCCGGAACCTCAATGTGACTCTTGACGAAATGTACTTAATTGATACCTACAGAACACTCCATCCAAAGACCACAGAATACACATTCTACTATCACCACATGGAATGTATTCTAAGATTGACCACATAATTGGACATAAATCAAGCATATACAAATTTAAAAGGACCGAAATTCTACCATGCACCTTCTCGGACCACAGTGGAATAAAAATAAATATTAACACCACCAAGGTCCCCCCCAAAACCCACAAAGACATGGACACTAAACAGCATGATGCTAAACGACTCCTGGGTCAATGATGAAATCAAAACAGAGATCAAAAGATACCTGGAAACAAATGAAAATAAAGAAACATCTTACCAGAATCTCTGGAATGCCATGAAAGCCATAGTAAGAGGGGAATTTATATCCCTACAAACGCACATGAAGAAAATGGAAGGATCACAAATTAACAGCCTAACAAGCCACCTAAGGAAGCTGGAAAAGCAAGACCACAAAAGCCCTAATTTCAGCAGAAGAATCCAGATCACCAAAATAAAAGCCCAAACTCAGGACATAGAAGACAAAAAGACAATAAAAAAAATCAATGAAACAAAAAACTGGTTCTTCGAAAGGATAAACAAGATCGATGGTCCCCTAGCTAGACTGACCAAGAAAAAGAAAGAAAAAACCCAAATAAGTACAATCAGAAACACAAAATATGAAGTCTCATCTGACCCTGAAGAAATACAAAAGATCATTAGAGACTACTATGTACACTTGTATGGAAACAAACTTGAAAACCTCAAGGAAATGGAAGACTTTCTGTCATCACACAACCTGCCTAGGTTGAAACAAGAAGAAATTGAGACCCTAAATAGACCAATAACAATCAAGGAAATTGACTATGTAATAAGAATACTACCTACAAAAAAAAGTCCTGGACCAGATGGTTTTCCAGGAGAATTCTACAAGACATTTAAGGAGGAGCTGATTCCAATCCTGCTGAAGCTATTTCAGGGGATTGAGAAAGATGAAACCCTCCCCAAATCATTTTATGAAGCTAACATCACATTGATACCCAAGCCAGGTTAAAATCCAACAAAGAAAGAGAACTACAAGCGAATATCTTTGATGAACATAGATGCTAAAATTCTCAACAAGATCCAGCAAACTGGATTCAACAACACATCGCAAAAATCATCCACCATGACCAAGTAGGCTTCATCCCTGGGATGCAAGCCTGGTTCAACATTCGTAAAACCGTAAATGTAATTAAATACATCAACAGATGTCAAAACAAAAACCACATGATTATATTATTAGATGCAGAAAAAGCTTTTGATAAAATCCAGCACCCCTTCTTGATAAAAGCCTTCGAACATCTAGGCATACGGGGAACATACCTCAAAGTAGTAAAAGCCA
This sequence comes from Carlito syrichta, assembly GCF_000164805.1. Classification (NCBI taxonomy): domain Eukaryota; kingdom Metazoa; phylum Chordata; class Mammalia; order Primates; family Tarsiidae; genus Carlito; species Carlito syrichta. The sequence continues at coordinate 26,963 of NW_007247367.1, forward strand.
TCTATGAGAAACCCACAGCCAGTATACTCCTAAATGGACAAAAATTGGAATCATTTCCCCTGAAAACTAGAACAAGACAAGGATGCCCACTCTCACCCCTCCTGTGCAATACAGTATTGGAAGTCCTGGCTAGAGCAATCAGAGAAGAGAAGGCAATCAGGGGTATCCAAATAGGAAAAGAAGAAGTCAAATTATCTCTCTTTGCAGATGACATGATCATGTACCTTGAAAACCCAAGAGAATCTGTCAAAAACCTCCTTACACTGATAAAGGCCTTTGGCAAATCTCAGGATATAAAATAAATGTGCAAAAGACAATCGCATTTCTTTACACCAATAATAAACAAACCAGAAACCCAAATAAAAAACACAATTCCATTCACAATAGTCACAAAAAAAATGAAATACCTTGGCATCTTCCTAACCAGAGACGTGAAAGACCTTTACAATGAAAACTACAAAACACTGCTCAAAGAAATCAAAGATGACACAAACAAGTGGAAAAATATTCCATGCTCATGGATTGGAAGAATCAACATTGTGAAGATGTCCATCTTACCTAAGGCAATCTACAGATTCGATGCAATACCTATCAAATTACCAGGAACATTCTTCTCAGACCTAGAAAAAACAACACAGGAATTCATATGGAAACACAAATGACCAAGAATAGCCAGAACAATCCTCAGAAGAAAAAAAAAACAAAGCAGGTGGTATCACATTACCAGACTTCAAACTTTACTATAAAGCTACAATCATCAAAACAGCTTTGTGTTGGTATAGGACCAGGCATATAGATCAATGGAATAGAACTGAGATTCCAGAAACAAAACCTCAATTTCTCAATCAACTCATCTTCGACAAAGCCTCCACCACCTACCACTGGGGAGAGGAGAAGCTATTCAGTAAATGGTGCTGGGAAAACTGGCTGACTACCTGCAGAAGATTGAAACAGGACACCTCTCTATCCCAATACACAAAAAAATTAACTCCAAATGGATCAAAGACCTAAATGTAAAACTTCAAACCATAAGAACCTTAGAAAATGAAGGACATACCCTCATGGAAATTGGAATTGGCATCCAATTCCTGAACAAAACCTGAAACCCACAAGCCATAAGGGATAAGATAGACAAATGGGACCTCATTAAACTGAAAAGCTTCTGCAAAGCCAAAGAAACCATCAAGAGAGCAGGGAGACAGCCTACAGACTGGGAAAAAGTATTTGCCAACACCAGGTCTGACAAAGGCTTAATATCTTTGATCTACTAGGAACTCAAATGTGCTGAAAAGAAAAAAACAAACAACCCCATTATAAAATGGGCAAAAGATATGAACAGACACTTCACAAAGGAAGATATCCAAGCAGCCAACAGACACATGAGGAAATCCTCTACCTCACTAATTATCAGGGAGATGCAAATCAAAACCACATTGAGATACCACCTAACTCCAGTCAGAATGGCAATTATCAATAACTCAAAAAATAACAGTTGCTGGAGAGGGTATGGCAAAAAGGGAACACTTCTACACTGTTGGTGGGAGTGTAAACTAGTACAACCTCTGTGGAAAGCAGTGTGGTGATTCCTGAAAGCTCTAAACATCAACCTCCTATATGACCCTGCAATCCCTCTACTGAGAATATACCCTGAAGAACTCAAATCACTCTGTAAAAAAGATACCTGCACACGAATGTTTATCGTAGCATAGTTCACAATAACAAGAACCTGGAACCAACCATGCTGTCCATCAAAAGAGGACTGGATTTAAAAAATGTGGTACATATACATGATGGAATACTATGCAGTCATAAAAAAGAACAAAAACATGAATTTCACAGCAACCTGTATGGAACTAGAGTCTATAATACTGAGTGACCTCTCACAGAAACAAAGATCTGAGTATCACATGTTCTCACTCATATAGTGGACCTTGATCATCCAACACACTACCATAAGAAAATGACTGACAGTGGTGGGAAACTATGGTGGGGGAGGGGGGATGGGACTAATGATAGTAAACATCTGTCTGGGGATGGGGAGACACCTGTTATCAACAAGGGGGCCTGAATGAAGCATATTTGTATACCTAACCCTTAACTGTACCCCCACAATATCATAATAAAAAATATTGATTTAAAAATAAATAAATAAAAAAGAAAATATGTACATAAAATAGTCCTCAATAAAGTTATTCATTGTGCTGTGACTCATCATAACAACAACTGAAAACAAATTAAGCATCCAACAATAAGAGATTAAGTATTTCTGAGTTACACTACATCCATAGAGGGAATATTGTGTATCTAATAAAGTGCTATTATAAAGAAACCTAAAATAATACAGAAGAAAGATTCTCAAAATAATATTAATTTTTAAACATAGCTTACCAAACCATATATCCCAAATGTGTGAAAAATGCATATCTTATACTTGCATTCATTTTTTTAAGACCTGGAGAAATGTCATGAATGTTAGCTGTTACCGGGACCAAGGAAGATTTAGGGCTATATTTCTTTCCTCTTTCTACATTTCTTCACATCCAGTTTTTATAAACATGTGTGTAGAATTTTAATGACCAGAACAATAAAAGTCATCATTTATTGCACGGACAGCCTCTTCCCCAGGTCCCCGTCTCTTTCACTCTATGCCTGTTAACACCACGTTCATGCCAGGCCCTGACCAGCCCTCCCCCTGGTTGCTTCTTGTGCCTCTGGAGAGCTGAAACCGTAAAATATTAATCAGGCATTCTGCTTTTAGCACACTAAAATTCTAAGCAGCTACCCAGAGAGTTGGATTGTGTTATCACTGCTACATTTTTCTGTTTTATAATCTGAGCAATACATGTACAATTCATACCTTCAGTCTAGCTGTGTAGTCTGTGGACTATTCCCACAATAATATCACTCGGCGTCTCTCCACCTTTCATCCTCGCCCAGATCTCTCCACTTTTGGATATTTGAATATTCACCTGAACACCTTCATTACTTACTCACTCACTCACTATGTCACTTGACTCTTCTCCCCAACTATTACTGATTTATTCATTTATTCAGTGATTGAACTTTAATGCATTTTTTATTAGGGAGTATCATATGCAAAGCACTGTAGGCACAAAGATAACAAAAAAAAATTATTCCTGGTTTCGATGAGTATCAGTCTGGTGGGAAGTCAAGGAAACAAACTAATACCGCAGTATGGTAGCATGACGGCTTCCGTGGAGGACGGTGTTGACTTCAGTCTGAGCACTGAAGCCTTCCCTGATGGGGAGTCAGGAGAAGCTTTGCAGCTGACTTCAGAGAAAGAAGGCATTTGCAAGGTAGGCAGTCGGTCTCCAAACAAAAGCAACAGTGTGTTTGAAAGCAAGATGGTCAGAGATTATATCACAAGTACAAACAAGAGCCAGAGGGATTGTCAGGAGATAAGGTTTTGACAGGCAGGAAGAGGCAAGCTCATAAAAGTGTATCTTGTATTTTTCCCCAGTTCTTTTCTAGACATTAATCCCACCCCATCCCACTAGTGGTCTGAGGAAACCAGAATATGTCACTTACATGTGGATGCACTATTCACACTAGCAAAAACATGGAACCAACCCTGCCGCCCATCAAACATGGACCAGGTAAAGAAAAGATGGTACGTATACATGATGGAGTATTGCACAACCATAAAAAAAAGCAAAGTCATGGCCTTCACTGCCACTTAGGTGCAGTTGGAGACTATAATTCTAAGGGAACCATCACAGAAACAAAGAACTGAATATTGCGTGTTCTCATTCATAAGTGGGCCCTGATCACTATCACATTAGCACAAGGGGAGGATGGGCAGTCGTGGGGCACTGCTAGGGGAATGGGGGGGAGGGAGAGAGGGAGGAGGGTGGGGGCACGTGACAACACAATGGGTGCCTGCTCCACTACCCAGGGAGTGAGGACCACCTGGAGCCCAAACTTCACCAACATGCAGACTAATTACACAGGTAATCCTCACTTGTACCCCACAATTCTGTAATAAATGAATGGATTAATTAGTTGATTAATTAATGAATCAGCTGGTCCAGCCCAGCCCAGGACAAATGTGGCACAGCAGTAAAGAGGCAGCCCCCAGAAGTTTGTTGCCCCTTGACGGGCTTGGACATCACGATCCTGCCCACAAGAACCATGCTGATAACACTATTCTCCAGTCTCTCCTTCCTCCTTTGCTAGGTACCTTCTAAGCAAATGCCTGTTCCTCCCAGTTTTACTGTTCTCTCGTCCTTGAATATGCTTTCCTAAAGCCCATGGATTCCATCACCTAGTAATTTATAGAGCACCAATTTTAAAAGCTCAGTCCCTTGTGACTAGCTTCCTTGTTTATTACCGGCTGAATAAGTTGCATAGCACTTGAATTTCAATTTCTTCACCTGCACAATGGTGGTCATAGTAGGTCCAACAGTGGGGAATTGTTGCAAGGAATGAAAAAGATAGTGGCCATTAAGAGAACTCAAGTTCTGGACAAAAGTTAGCGGTCGCTATTGTAATTACTCTTAATATTAGTATTATCAATACCCAATGCCCTCTTCACAAAAACTAAACCTCACAAGCTCTGACCTTGGAAATCCTGGAAAATCATGCTAATCTGTTTTTGCTGTTAAAACCTTGGTTCACTTAACTTCTTTTTTATTTTATTTTATTTTTTTTTTTGAGTTGGAGTCTCACTCTGCCACCCAGACTGTAGTGCAGTGGCACGCTCCCAGTCACTGCAGTCTCGACTTGCTAGGCTCCGGCGATCCTTCTGCCTCAGTCTTCCATGTAGCTGGAACTACAATCACGTGCTACCACACTTTGCTAATTTTTGATTTGTTGTAGAGATGAGGTCTCACCAAGCTTCCCAGGTAGGTCTCGAGCCTGCAGGCTCAGGCAATCCACTCATCTCAGCCTCCCAAAGCACTGGGATTACAGGCTGAGCCACCAAGCCCAGCCACTTAATGTCTTGCCCACAATTGACATAAGCCATTTTCTAAGTTTGCCCCACACACCTGAGAACTGTTGGGTTGACACTGTAATCTTTCACCCAGATCTTCTCTGCAGGTGTGCTTTTATGTCTTAGCATTTCTTCTCTCTCTCAGGACTCTGTTTAAAATTTTCTAGATTAGCCATTTTGCCAAATATACGTATCATCTATCTTCCAAATTGTGGAGTTATACCTGCACTTTCTCAGAAAACACATAAAATCTGGGGTTATAGATTATAGTTCAATCAACCAAACCAAATTAAACTAGGCACTGAAAATGCTAAAGATGGTCTTTCTCTATATCAAGTATCTGTTCATATCAAGGAAATAGAATAAGTGAAATGGATGTAATCCTGCCACTTATTACTGCTACACATTTTTCAGTTCATGAGAACAATTCAACATCCTCTTGGGAAACCCAACATCATATTAAATTGTCTCTTGAATTTAAATTGTGCCAAGACTATCTACAAGGGTGACATTTTTAAGCAATTTAAGCATCCTTACGATCAAAGCTGTCCTGTAAATGTGGTGAGTCACCTGCAATTGTTTATTTCCCCATCAGTGGATGAAGATAGAGACCTAGATCATTACAAGAAGTGAACCTCCATACACCTCTGTGTCACAGCTGACAGAACACACAACCACCATGCTCAATAAGCAACATCTGATAGCGTTTTCTGTACTGCACAGATTACAGGCTTGGTTATTGAGCCAAAAACATTTGAATATAAACAGCTATTTTAAATTCACATAATTATTCCTCCATTGGCAAATATAAAGAATAAATCAAATAGTGTTAGAATTATATACAGTCTTCATCAGTGATTTGACCAAACTCAGTATGAACTATCTAGTTTGAATGACTTACTAGAGGTGATATAAATTGCAGGCTACCTGCAAATACATGCCTTTCCACTTAGCCTCTGGCTGCAACTAATGCTTGGGAGAAGGGTGATAATATTTTTATTTATACCCGAAATGAAGGGATGAATACTTAGCCAAAATGTTCATAATCTGTAAAACTTGCTTTCTAGGCTGTGCGCGGTGGCTCATGTCTATAATCCCAGCACTTTGGGAGGCCAAGGTGAGAGGATTGCCTGAGCCCATGGGTTCAAGACCAGCCTGGACAATTTCGCAAGACCTCATCTCTACAATAGATTTTTTTAAAAATTAGCTGGGCCTGGTGGCGTGCACCTGTAGTTCCAGCTATTTGGAAGGCTGAGGTGGAAGGATCGCCTGAGCCTAGCAGGTCGAGGCTGTGTGGCCGTGAGCATGCCACTAAACTCCAGCCTGAGTGACAGAGTGAGACTCCAACTCAGAAAAATAAATAAAATGTAGGTCTTCCTCTGTTCCTTCCATTGGTACCTACCCTCTGGCCAGTTACTGAGATGAATTTTTTCTAATCATCTGTCATGCCAAGGAAACCTTCTGTCTTGCCTTGAGTCACCATCCAAAGCAAATTGAAGCTCCCCTCTGAGATTTTAAGGTTCTTATAATTCTGTTCCAGTCTCTGACTAGCTTCATAATCCACCCTGCTTGGAGCTGCAGCAGCCAGAATTTTCGGGCAAACATGCTTCCAAATTGAAATAGCCAGACTCAGAAAGCTGAATACCACATGTTCTAACTCATAAGTAGGCACTAAACACTAGACACACATGGACACAGGATGGGAAAAAAACAGACACTGGGCACTGCTGAAGGAGGGAGGGATGCAGAGGGAATAGTGATGTAAATAGTGATTTGGTGGGGTGGCCGGAGGCAGGTTCATCAGAAGCCCAAAGCTTGCCTTCACATAGTACACTTACACAACAAATCTTCATGTGTACCTCCAATTCTAAAATGAAAATGAAAAGAGGCACAATGAATGCTGATGGCAATTTATCTCCGGGTAGTAGAATCATGGATGATTTTTCTTCTTTTTACTTACCAAGAGTTTGCAAATTGAACATTTGCTGCTTTTACCTAGAACACAAGCACAATAAAATGTACCTTTAAAAGAGGAGAAAAGCCAGTCAGACTTCAAGAAGCAGTCCTTGAAAATTCAGTGTATTTCAATGACAGCAAATGCTACAGCCTGTTTAGCTCGCGGTGGAAAAAGAATAGTATGGCTTGATAAATAGTCAGCACTTATATTTACATCAATTGTACCTTTCCAAATGACACTGTACTGTGGATGCCTGGGATAGGATTTATGCTGGAAATTCAATTTAGTGGCTGAAGGTAGGCAAGCATTTACAAAGTTTCCTGGAAAACCTCTTTTTCCGCCCCTCTCCCATTGTCAGGTCTGCAGAAGCCAGTAAGAATGAAAGAGTCAGGTATAAACTGAGTCGCTCAGTGGTAGCAAAGTTGAAGACTCTCCTGGACGCATTAAACTGGAATTGAGATGTTGAACAATAGCCATTCATTTGTTCCTCCATTCATTCATTCGTCATGCACCCAATCAATATTTACTGAATGCCTACTTATTATATGAGAGACATTTCAAAAAGATGTTTAGAGGAATGGGTAAAAGAACCTTTGAAATTTGTCTATTGGCTGGGCTCACGTCTATAATCCTAGCACTTTGGGAAGCCAAGGTGAGAGGATTTTCTGAGCCCATGGGTTCAAGACCTGCCTGGGCTATGTGGCGAGACGTCATCTCTACAATAAATCAAAAAATATGAACTGGGTATGGTGGCACACGCCTATAATTCCAGCTGGAAAGCTGTCTGGTCCAAGACTTTATTTTTTGTGGGTAGTTTTCTTATAATGGAGTCAATTTCCTGGATGGTTATTGGTCTATTTTAATGTTTCAATTTCTTCTTGTTTCAACCTTAAGAAGCTGTGTGATGTCAGAAAGTCCTCCATTTCATTTAGGTTTTCGAGTTTCTTTCCATGCAGGTGTGCATAGTAATCTCTGATAATTTTTTTTATTTCTTCAGAGTCCATTGTGATTTTATCTTTTGCATTTCTGATTGAGTTTATTTGGGCTTTTCTCTCTTTTTCTTGGTCAGTCTGACTAGGGGTCTATCAATCTTATTTATCGTTTCAAAAAATCAGCTGTTTGCTTTGTTGATTTTTTTCTACGCTATTTTTGTCTTCTATACCCTGTATTTGGGCTTTTATTTTGCTAAACAGACAAAAATTGGAAGCATTTCCCCTGAAAAACAGAACAAGACAAGGCTGCCCACTTTCACAACTCCTGTTCAATATAGTGTTGGAAGTCCTAGCTAGAACAATTAGACAAGAGAAGGAAATCAGAGTATCCAAATAGGAAAAGAAGACATCAAGTTATTCCTCTTTGCTGATGATATGATCCTATACCTTAAAAATCCCAGAGAATCTGTTCAAAACCTTCTTGCACTGATAAAGGACTTTCTCAAAGTCTCAGGGTAAAAAATCAATGTGCAAAAGACAGTTGCATTCTTATACACCAACAACAACCAGGCAGAGAACCAAATAAAAAGGACAGCCCCATTCACAACGGCAAAAAATATGAAATTCCTCAGTATCTTCCTAACCAGAGAAGCGAAAGAACTTTACGATGAATAGAACAAAACATTGCTCAAAGAAATCAAAGATAACACAAACAAATGGAAAAATATCCCATACTCATAGATTGCAAGAATCAAGATTGCTAAGATGTCCATCCTACCCAAGGCAATCTACAGATTCAATGCAATACCCATTAAATTACCAGCATCAGCTGGGCTTAGTGGCTCAGCCTGTCGTCCCAGCACTTTAAGAGGCCGAGGCAAGTGGATTGCCTGAGACTGAGGGTTCAAGACCAGCCTGGGCAACTTGGTGAGACCTCATCTCTACTATAAATCAAAAAATTAGCTGGGCGTGGTAGCGCATGCCTGTAGTTCAAGCTATTTGGAAGGTTGAGGTGTAAGGATCACTGTAGCCCAGCAGGTTGACACTGGGGTGGCCATGAGTATTTCACTGCACTCCAGCCTGGGCAACAGAGTGAGACTCTGACTCAAAAAAAAAAAAAAAGAAAGAAAAGAAAGAATATTACCAGCATCATACTTCTCAGACCTGAAACAGCAATATAGAAATTCATATGGAAACATAAACAACATTGAATAGCCAAAACATTCCTCAGCAAAAGAAACAAAGGGGGACAACGTATCTAACACTGGGCTGCATGTCAAGCCCACAGCCTTCCAGATCAGTGCAACACTGGGGCTAACACAAGGGTTGCAGTTGGTGCGGCTGGCCTGCCACTGACATTTATTTAAGACCCAAGGCCACATTAGTCATCTGGTGGTGAAGCAAGCCAGGACTCTGCTGGGGTGGCCCAGGCTGGGTAGGTAGATGTGACTCTTAGAGATCTGTTGAGAGAAGCAGCAAGATGGTGACGGGACAACCCAGTCTCCGAAGCCCTCTGCAAAGGAGATCTGCAGTGGGTCTCTGACTCTCGCCCCAGGGGACTGTGGACCCCAACTTCGCAGCCTGCTCTTCATATGGAGCTCAGCCGTTGCCACCGCTGGGACATCACAACAGACTGGACAGTCACTGTGGCACTGCCACAGTGCCACAGTGCTGCTGCCACCACCACCGCCACAGCAGCCCCTCCTCCCCACCACCGCTGCCGCCGCCGCAGCCTCTGTGATAGCCGTAGCACATCACACCACCCAGCCCGAGATGATCCACATCAAACTCAGGGAAGATCTGCTGGGATCGCTGCCACCTCTCCTGCGACCGAGACTGTCCTGCCCGCCTGCCTTAAGGCTCCTGTTGCCTGCCCTGAGGCAGGCAGCCATCTTGTTCCTATCCGGCCCCACCCTCTCTGGGGCGAGCAGCTGAGATAGCACCACCTGCTGACAATTCAAGGTAACAACACCGAAACGGGAGAAACAAGCTTGATAAAGACATAGACCAGAGTGCTGAACGGAGGGTAATCCAAGTCCTTCACAGCAGACCAGGGGCAACTGACCCTAACTGCAAACTAATTTACCAATTTGAAAAGAAAACTAGAAATCAGACCTGAAAGGACATTGGACTTAAACGAAATGTCTCAGAGTGTGCTTCATTGATTCTATTAGTTTAATGACTTAATTCTATTCCTACTGTATTGTTCCCTTTTTTCTTTTTTCCTTTTCCTTTTCTTCTCTTTTCTTCTCTCTGTAAACCATATCTTTGTATAGAGGAACAGGACACTAACAAGGTGGTTGGTTAGCTTGTATGTTAGCATCACTAAATGTTTTATTTTTATTTTTTATTTTTTGTATGAGAGTTGGTTCAGCTGTAGCTGTGGTCTATTGTTTTTATCTGTTTCAGTATAGGCCTCTCTCTCTATTTGTTGGCACACTCGTTTGTTTCTCCTCTATCTCCTCTATCTCTCCACTCCCCTCTTCAACCCACTATCTGCTCCATTCTCTCCCCTCTGCTAACCACATTTTATTTCAGGAAGTAAACCTACAACCCCACTGCACGGACAGATTCCAGGGCAATGGGAAGTGGGTTCCACATTATCCACACGCCTGTCAGCGAATACCAGGACCTGCAGACAGATTTTGAATCACAGCTCTCCCCTTAAGTAAATCTCAAAACTGCAAAAAGGACCACTTCCAACCTACAGTGCAACTCCAGAATTGAACAAAGTAAGAGGAAATACGTAAAGAATAGGAGATTGAACAAACAGAAGTAAAACCAATCCCTTTACCCCTGAATAACAGAATTAAAGAAGACAGTGATGTGGAGGGAGGGAAAAAGTAGGGAGGGGGAAAAAAACGCACAAATGAAGAAAAACCAAAAGAAGAATATAGGTCTCACACAGACCCCTGGGAGATCAGACACTGAGGAAAGAGATTCTGGAACACAAACAATGAAGAACCCCAGAATGACTGGTTACATGCAACAAACCCAGATATCAAGACATTAATGGAGAGAATTTAAAAAATTGAGGAGAGATGAGAGGAAAATAGGAAGGAGCTGATGTCAGAAATGACAGCAGTAAAGAATACTGTGATGGAAATGAACAACAGACTAATAAGCATGGAAGGCACAATCAGCCAAGCAGAAGAAAGAATCTCAGAGCTCAAAGACCAAAACACAGAACTAACCCAAACTGTCAAAAGCATAGAAAAGAAGTTCAAAAAGACAGAACAAAACCTGCAAGAGAGGAATAATCACTTCAAGAGACCAAACCTAAGAGTAATTGGGCTTCCTGAGGCAGAGAGAGAAACAGAAGCCACACTGGAACAAACATTTCATGAAATCATTCAAGAAAACTTCCCTCATCTCATTAAGGATGAAAAAATTCAAACACAAGAGATTCAGAGAACCCCTGCAAGACAACAAATGAGAAGACCAACTCCCAGACACATAATAATTCGCCTAAACACTGTAGCTATAAAGGAAAATCCTAAGCAGCAGAGAAAAGGCCAGACTACCTACCAGGGAAACCATTAGATAGCAGCAGATTTTATCCACAGAAACCCTT
>NW_007247367.1:39142-40454 GCF_000164805.1 Carlito syrichta
ACCACATGGAACATATTCTAAGATCGACCACATACTTGGCCATAAATCAAGCATAAGCAAATTTAAAGGGACCAAAATTCTACCAAGCACCTTCTCAAACCACAGTGGAATAAAAAATAAACATTGACACCAACAAAGTCCCCCCAAAACCCACAAAGACATGGACACTAAACAGCATGATGCTAAACAACTCCTGGGTCAACGACAAAATTAAAACAGGGATCAAAAGATACCTGGAAACAAATGAAAATGAAGAAACATCTTACCAAAATCTCTGGGATGCCCTGAAAGCTGTAGTAAGAGGGGAATTTATATCCCTACAAACACACATGAAGAAAATGGAAGGAACAGAAATTCACAAGCTAACAAGCCACCTAAAGAAGCTGGAAAAGCAAGACCACAAAAACCCTAATTTCAGCAGAAGAATCCAGATCACCAAATTAAAAGCCCAAATCCAGGAGATAGAAGACAAAAAGATAATACAAAAAAATCAATGAAACAAAAAGCTGGTTCTTCAAAAGGATAAACAAGATCGATGGTCCCCTAGCTAGACTGACCAAGAAAAAAACGAGAAAAAAAACAAATAAGCACAATCAGAAACACAACAGATGAAGTCACATCTGACCTGAAGAAATACAAAAGATCATTAGAAACTACTATGTACACTTGTATGGAAACAAACGTGAAAACCATAAGGAAATGGAGGACTTTCTGACATCACACAACCTACCTAGGTTGGAACAAGAAGAAATTGAGACCCTAAATAGACCAATAACAATCAAGGAAATCGACTACATAATAAGAAAACTACCTACAAAAAAAAAGTCCTGGTCCAGATGGCTTTACAGCAGAATTCTACAAGACATTCAAGGAGGAGATGATACCAATCCTACTGAAGGTATTCCAGGCGATTGAAAAAGATGGAACTCTCCCCAAATCATTTTACGAAGCCAACATCACATTGATACCCAAGTCAGGTAAAGATTCAACAAAGAAAGAGAACTACAGGCCAATATCTTTGATGAACATAGATGCTAAAATTCTCAACAAGATCCTAGCAAACTGGATTCAGCAATACATCTCAAAAATCATCTACCATAAATGTAATTAAATTCATCAACAGATTTCAAAACAAAAACCACATGATCATATCATTAGATGCAGAAAAACTTTTGATAAAATTCAGCACTTCTTCATAAAAATCCTTGAACATCTAGGCATACGGGGAACATACCTCAAAATAGTAAAAGCCATCTATGAGAAACCCACAGCCAGTATACTCCTAAATGGACAAAAATTGGAACCAATTCCG
>NW_007247367.1:41324-42006 GCF_000164805.1 Carlito syrichta
AGGAAATCAGAACTGGCATCCAATTCCTGAACAAAACCCGAAACCCACAGGTCATAAGAGAGAAGATAGACAAGTGGGATCTTATTAAACTGACAAGCTTCTGCAAAGCCAAAGAAACCATCAAGAGAGCAGGGAAACAGCCTACAGACTGGGAAAAAGTATTTGCCAACTCTAGGTCTGACAAAGGCTTAACATCCTGGATCTACTAGATCTGAAACGTACTGAAAAGAAGAAAACAAACAACCCCATCATAAAATGGGCAAAAGATATGAACAGACACTTCACAAAAGAAGACATCCGAGCAGCCAACAAACACAGGAAGAAATGCTCAACCTCACTAATCATCAGGGAGATGCAAATCAAAACCACACTGAGATACTACCTAACTCCAGTCAGAATGGCAATTATCAACAACTCAAAAAATAACAGCTGCTGGAGAGGGTGTGGTGAAAAGGGAACACTTCTACACTGTTGGTGGGAGTGTAAACTAGTGCAACCTCTGTGAAAAGCTGTGGCAATTCCTAAAAGCTCTAAAAATCGACCTTCCATATGATTCCACAATCCCCCTATTGGGAATATATCCTGAAGAACTCAAATCACTCTATAAAAAAGATACCTGCACACGTATGTTTATCGCAGCATTGTTCACAATAGCAAGAACCCTGTAAACAACCATGCTGCC
>NW_007247367.1:42026-100614 GCF_000164805.1 Carlito syrichta
CCATCTACAAATTCAATGCAATACCCATTAAATTACCAACAACATTCTTCTCAGACCTAGAAAAAACAACACAGGAATTCATATGGAAACACAAACATCCAAGAATAGCCAGAACAATCCTCAGCAAAAAAAAACAAAGCAGGTGGTATCACAATACCAGATTTCAAACTTTACTATAAAGCTACAATCATCAAAACAGCTTGGTATTGGTACAGGAACAGGCATATAGATCAATGGAACAGAATTGAGATTCCAGAAGCAAAACCTCAATTCCTCAACCAACTCATCTTCAACAAACCCCCCACCACCAACCACTGGGGAGAGGAGAACCAATTCAGTAAATGGTGCTGGGAAAACTGGCTGACCACATGCAGAAGATTGAAACAGGACCCCTATCTATCCCCATGCACAAAGGTTAACTCCAAATGGATCAGAGACCTAAATGTAAAACCTCAAACCATAAGAACCTTAGAAAAGGAAGGAAATACTCTCATGGAAATCGGAACTGGCATCCAATTCCTGTACAAAACCCGAAACCCACAGGACTTAAGAGAGAAGATAGACAAATGGGACCTTATTAAACTGACAAGCTTCTGCAAAGCCAAAGAAACCATCAAGAGAGCAGGGAGACAGCCTACAGACTGGGAAAAAGTATTTGCCAACTCTAGGTCTGACAAAGGCTTAACATCCTGGATCTACAAGGAACTGAAGCGTACTGAAAAGAAGAAAACAAACAACCCCATTATAAAATGGGCAAAAGACATGAACAGACACTTCACAAAAGAAGACATTCGAGCAGCCAACAAACACATGAAGAAATGCTCAACCTCACTAATCATCAGGGAGATGCAAATCAAAACCACACTGAGATACCACCTAACTCCAGTCAGAATGGCAATTATCAACAACTCAAAAAATAACAGCTGCTGGAGAGGGTGTGGTGAAAAGGGAACACTTCTACACTGTTGGTGGGAGTGTAAACTAGTGCAACCTCTGTGGAAAGCAGTGTGGCGATTCCTAAAAGCTCTAAAAATTGACCTTCCATATGACCCTGCAATCCCCCTACTGGGAATATACCCTGAAGAACACAAATCACTCTATAAAAAAGATACCTGCACACGTATGTTTATCGCAGCATTGTTCACAATAGCAAGAACCTGGAAACAACCATGCTGCCTACCAAAAGAGGACTGGATTAAAAAAATGTGGTACATATACACGATGGAATACTACGCAGCCATAAAAAAGAACAAAATCATGAATTTTGCAGCAACCTGGATGGAACTAGAGTCTATAATACTGAGTGACCTCTCACAGAAACAAAGATTCGAGTATCACATGTTCTCACTCATAAAATGGACCTTGAACATCCAATGTAATACTATAAGAAAATGACTGACGGTACTGGGAAACTATGGGGGGGAGGGGGATGGGATTAACAGTAGCAAATATCTGTCTGGGGATGGGAAAACACCTCTTATCAACAGGGTGCCTGAATGAAACGTAATTGCACACCTAACCCTTAACTGTAGCCCACAAAACCTTAATAAAAAATAATGATTAATAAAAAAAAGAAAGAAAGAAAGGGGGAGGTATCAGAAATTCTAGACTTTATTATAAGGCTACAATAATCAAAACAGCCTGGTATTGGTACAAGAACAGGCATGTAGACCAATGGAGCATGATAGAGATTTTCTAGAAGCAAAACCTTAATTTCTCAACCAATTCATCTTTGAAAATTGTCTAAACCATAGGACCTCATTTAATTCCCTGCCAAACATGGTATTTACTGCTTCATCAATTCAGTCAAAAAAGTCAGATAAACCACCTATGAAACTGTATTTATGACTATAGGTGCATGAAACAACCTCATTTAGTATTAAACTCATGGGTTTTATGCATTATTCTATGAGAAGAATAAACAGACACATTGAAGTATACCCCAATGTGTATACTTGAATATGTTCGTGCTTGTGTAAATTTATTAAAGGCAAAGTGATTCATGGTACTTAATATGATGATGAAGGAACCATGGAGAGCTCCCTTTCTGGCCGGATGACAGCTAAGGACACACCCAACCCCTTTTCTTAAAAAAATGAAAAAGTTGCTGGGCTCGGTGGCTCAGCCTGTAATCCCGTGCCTTTGGGAGGCTGAGGTGAGTGGACTGCCTGAGCCCGCGGGTTCGAGACCCGCCTGGGTAACTTGGCGAGACCTCATCTCTACAATAAATCACAAATCAGCCGGGCATGGTAGTGCGCGCCTGTAATTCCGGCTACTTGGAAGGCCAAGGCGGAAGGATCACTGGAGTCCAGTAGGTCGAGGCTGCAGTGGTCGGGAGCGGTCACTGCACTCAAGTCTGGGCGACAGAGTGAAACTCCAACTCAAAAAAAAAAAAGAAAGAAAAGGCTAGATCAATTATTAAGAGCTTCTTTTAATGTATATCAAACAGACAGCAAAAATGATAAGAAATATTCAGAGGCCAAAAATGAAGAGGAAACAGAAATTCAGAGAGACGAGCAATTCACTAAAGGCAGATTTTTGTCCTGAGGCTGACTGTCAAAACTGGTGAATTGGAGCTACATTTGTAGTGGTCTCCTGGGAGACTGAGGACAGAAGATAAAGAGAGACCCCTTCAAAGGCAGGGAATCCCATAGAAGACCCATCACATGAAGCTGAATAACCAACAGCTACAGCCTCAGGGAAAGGGTGAACTTGAAATAAAACCACATGCCTTCTCACCTCAAAGACTGCAAGAAAACATGGCCTATTGAATTTCGGAGCTGAGTGGTGAAGAAAGAAATTATCCCCTAACAGTTCTTAACTGCAAGTTAGCCTTCATGGAGTTTTGTAACCCAAATTCATACTTCCTTAATGGTCTGAAAACCCTCAGCAAAGACTTTAATGTAAAGTGGTATTTAGTTGGCATTTCCCAGAAGTGCCTGAGAAAAAGCAAAAAAATTGCTTTAGATAAAGTACCAAGAAAATGGGTTAAAAACTGCAGAACATACAGAGAAAGAGCAAATAGAAAAGTCAGACCCAACGAGATTGGATGTTGGAATTATCAAGAACATATATATACAAAATATAAGCTGACTTTATTATATATTATGAAGCAAAAGAGATGTAAATAAGTAAAAAGCAAAGATTATTTTTAAGTGATAAGGCGGATTTGATAAAGAGCAAACTAGAATGTGTGTCTACTTTTCTTCATGGTAATGACAAATATAGAAGGAATGCTATAATTAGAATATTCTGGCAAAAATCATTAATGAATGCTAGAATTATTGGATAAAAGTTTGATAAACTACAGGACATTTGCATAGTCTAAAATTTTCTCCCCACTGTTTAACTATTAATTGTGTAAAAACAGTGAGACCTTCATAACGGAGAAAACATCTAGCAGCCTCAATAATGAAAGAAACAGACATCCTGATAGCAGGTACTGAGAAGGGATAATATAACTTGCATAGCAGTTCCATTAAAAATGCAACTAGATCTACCTTGAAGGACAGTTCACAAAACAACTGCCCCATTCTCTTCAGAAATGTCATTAACATTAAAGAAAAAAAAAAACTAAGGAAGTGTTCCAGATTAAAGTAAACAATGAGATATGACAATTAAATGTAATATGTGACCTTGGATCTTGAATCAGGGAAAGAACGTTGCTATCAAAAACATTATTAGGACAATTGTCGACATTTTTTTTTTTTTTGAGTTGGAGTCTCACTCAGTCACCCAGGCTGGCTGGAGTGCAGTGGCACACTCACAGCCACTCCAGTGTCGACCTGCTGGACTCAGGTTATCCTTCTGCCTCAGCCTTCCAAGTAGCCAGAACTACAGGCATGTGCTACCACGCCCTGTTAATTTTTTATTTATTGTAAAGACAAGGTCTCACCAAGTTGCCTGGGCTAGTCTCGAACCTGTAGGCTCAGGCAATCCACTCACCTTAGTCTTGCAAAGCGCTGGGATTACAGGCTGAGCCACCAAGGCTGGCCTATTGTCAACATTCCAATATGGACTATAGACTAAGTCATAATATTATATCAATGAAAAAGAACATGACGGTGATAATTATACACCCTGAAGTATTTACAGGTAAAATATCATAATATCTATGATTTATTCTCAAATGGCTCAACATAGAATAGATATGTTGAAGAAGAAAATAAAATGAGGAATGCTGTTGTAGATAGCAAAATTATCTTGAAGCTGTAATAGTGAATCCAATATGCCACCTGAAAAACAGACCCACGGTACTGGAATAAAGAGCTTCCCAAAATTTTCACATATAAGGACACATAGGGTGCCTTTTCATTAAAAGATTCTGCAATAGTTGGTATAAATAAATAAATAAAATAAAAAATAGTTGATATCCATGTGGGGTCAGAAGGATAGAATCCTCACACCAAGGAAAGTCAATTCCACGGTAGTGAATGTGAAAATGTGGGAGGAAAGGTGAAATAAAGCAAAACTATAAAATCTTTATGAAAAGAATCAAAGAATGACTATGGGAGAAGGGAAAGATTTATTACACAAGGCAAGAAGTTCAAACTATAAAGGAAAGTCTAGATAAATTCAAGAACAATACCGTCATGATCTCGCATTCATCAAAAGACTCTTACAGAAGAAAGTGAACAGGCAAGTCATGAAATGAAGATTAATTCAATATACAAAGAAATGCAACTAACAATATAGGGAGAAAAGTCCAAATGAAAGTGGCCCAAAGATCTGAACAAACAAATCTACAAAGAGGAAACTTGAAGAGTTAATATGTAACAAGATATTAGGCTTGGTTAGTGATCAATGAGTATAAAATAAAGCACAAGAAATTACCACTCCAAATTTACAGGCTGGCAAAAATGTGTGTCTCAATATCGAAGACTGAAAGGGTGTGGAGCAACCAGGACTCGCATACCCTGCTGCTAATCATAGTGAGAGTTGTTTCATAAAATAATTTGGCATTTATCTGGTGAGGTGTATATTTATGACCCTTCAAACCCACTCACTCCAAGAAATGTGGACAAGAATATCCCCACTACTGTATAGGACACACAAAACCCATCACTGTAGATCGACAAACAGTGGTCCATTCTTACAATGGAACACTACACACATGAAAGCAATAAGCAATTACAGGGATCAATGTCAGAAACATCATCCTAAGCAAAAAACTGAAAGCACATAGAAGAAAACCACTCAGTTTGAAACCTTTCACAGAACATTCAAAAACATGGAAAACGTAACTTCTGTAGGAAGGAAAGGAAAGTATAGAATTAAAAAAGAGAAGCAAAAGCCCTTTGAAATTACAAATAACTTCAATTTGTCAAACTAGGTGGTGGGTACACTGTATTCACTATGTTTTCTTTACTAGTCACATATTTTTAAATACCCTTCCATCTATGTAATCATAAAAGAGAGAGAGAGAGAGATCAGGTTAGAATTTTACTTAAACTATGAAGAGAACAAGACAGTACAATGCATGACCTTGAGCAAGCCACTCAGATTTGGTACTTACCTGGAAGGTCTGATTGGACCTAGGGATAAACGGGACTAGGTAAATGTAAGGTAAACAATGCCGCATTGTTTGGGATTGTTAGTTATAAAAATGTACATTATACCTTTGGATGTATAGTGTATTTTAGGTGAGTGTCTTGGCATTCCAATGAGAATCTCAATGGAGCACTGACTTTTTTTAAGAGATGTTCCCTTCTAGAAAGCATGTATTCTTTTGTACCTTGTATGCAACATGTTAGATACTTGTATTCTCATCTCTTGACTGTGTTATTTTTACTTATGATCACCTCTCCTCCTGAAGATTATTATCACCCTCAGCCATCCTTTCCATGGATAATTTCTGTACCCAAGACTGCCAAACTTATGTTCTCTTATCCTTTCAAAAACTTCTGAAGTCTCAGCTTTGCTAACCTTCCACCTAAGTCATAAGAAAATAGGTCTGGTGCAGTGGCTCATGACTATAATCCCAGTACTTTGGGATACTGAGGTGGGAGGATTGTTGAGCCCAGGAGTTCAAGACTAGTCTGGGTAACACAGTGAGACCTCGTATCTACAAAAAATACAAAAATTAGCCTAGTATGGTGGTGCGCACCTGTAGTCACAGCTACTCAGGAAGCTGAGATGGAAGGATCACCTGAACCCAGAAGGTTGAGGCTGCCATGAGCCATGATCATGCCACTGCACTCCAGCCTGGGTTACAGAGTGAGACCCTGACACCAAAAAAAGAGAGAGAGAGAGAGAAGGAGAGAAAAAAGGGCAGGGAGGGAAAGGAAAGAAAGGAAGAGAAAGAAAGAGAATAGGTGCTGCTCACCCAGTGACTCTCCATCTCTCATGAATGTGCCATAGTTTTCACTCATAGCCCCTAGCATAGGATTCCAAACATTTTAAATACAAACATTTTTATGGCATAAAAACGCCCACAAAGATTTTATGCAATAAAAATGATTTCATTTTTTGCAGGTCTTAAATTCACAGTATCCACAATCATCACGATTTCATCAAAGCCTTGACACAGCTTTTCATGGTAACACTGAAGACAAGATTGAACAAAGTGGATTCAAAGATAACGGTTGCCTGTTGACTAATATGATAGCATATAATTTTTCATGTGAAGACTATGACCATCCGGAGGACAGTACGTAACCACATTGATTTATCACGGGACCTTGAAATCCCAGACACTCAATACATATGGTGGAATGAAAGAATGACTGAATGATCAATTGTAAAATGTTCGTGTTAGATACATTTTGATCTTGTAGCCAAGCACTCATTTCTTCTTCTGGTAAGGACTTTCCAGTGATCATGGGAAACAACTGCTCCATGCTTTTGTGCATGTGGTTTGAACTTGAGCTACCTCCAAGCCCACCCAGCTCCTGATATGGCATGTGAAATGACCTGGTCACTTAGCTGTGTTTCATCCTCCTGACTGTGGTAACTTATTCAGGAATAGGACACATGACACAATCCAGGCCAAGACTCAAATCCGAGCCATCGGGGAGAAATGGTGGATGGAGAAACCCACTGAGAATCCTAGCCCTGTGGACACCTACAATCTAGAGCAGTTGGAAGTCATCACTTGGACAGAGCCTGCTGAGAATTCAGCCAGGGCATCATAAAGAAGAGGCCAAACAGAAGGAGTCACGGCCAAGGTCCCAAGTCCTAGAGCTAGCAATGACTGGTGATGAGATGTAGGTGGACATTTTTGTGTATGAACTGATATGTTCTTTTTTGTTGTTTTTGAGTTGGAATCTCACTCTGTCACCAGGTTAGAGTACAGTGGCATGTTCATGGCCACCACAGCCTCAACCTGCTGGGTTCAGGCAAACCTTTCGCCTCAGCCTTCTGAATAGCTGGGACTACAGAATTGTGCCACCATGCCTGGCTAATTTTTTTTTTATTTATTGTAGAGACGAGGTATCGCCTTGTTGCCTAGGCTGGTCTAAAACCCCTGGGCTCAGACGATCCTCTCGCCTTGGCCTCCCAAAATGCTGGGATTACAGGCATGAGCCGCCACGCCAGGCCAGTATTCTTTTTGGGCTAGTTTTTCTGATCCTGGCAATGAAAGCATGTTGATTGATACTGTTAAATTCTTTTTTTTTTTTTTTTTGAGTTTGAGTTGTACTCTGTCACCCAGGCTGGAGTGTAATGGCACACTCACGGCCACTCCAGCATCAACCTGCTAGGCTCAGGTGATCCTTCCGCCTCAGCCTTCCAAGTAGCCGAAAATATAGGCATGCATTACCACGCCCAGCTAATTTTTATTTACTTATTGTAGAGATGAGGTCTTGCCAAGTTGCCCAGGCTGTTCTCAAACCCGTGGGCTCAGGCAATCCTCGTACCTCAGCTTCCTAAAGTGCTGGAATTACAAGCTTGACGACAATGTTAGACTTTTAACCAGTGATTTCATTTTAGATAAAGAAATAAAAACATTTTTATAAAGGTCTTGAAAGTTAGCTTATACTGATTTACATAAACTCCTGATCAAGGGTTTCATAAGCCCCCTGACCAGCAGTATGGGTAAGCAGCCCGGCTCACTGAGCCCATAGGCAGGGGTCCAAACCAAAGCAGAGGGCCTGGTGATATGGAGTGAGGACAGGGATATAGACAGATTGGCAGAAGTGCTTAGAAGTAGTGCTTAACGAAAATAAACCAGGAAGGGTCAGTGGAACACGTCTTGTGGGAGAAGATGGGGACATTCGTCTAAGGCAGGGACAATGGGAAGAAAGAAGAATACACTTCCTTGTAAAGATGGGCTTGAGGCCAGGTATGGGGGCTCATGCCTATAATCCCAGCACTTTGGGAGGCCATGGTGGGAGGATACCTTGAGACCAGGAGTTCGAGACCAGCCTGGGCCACATAGCAAGATGGTTCGATACCATCTCCACAAAACATTTTAAAAATTAAATGATATGGCAGTGTGCACCTATAGTCCTGGATACTCAGGAAGCTGAGGTGGAAGGATCGCTTGAGCCCAGGAGTTCGAGGCTGTAGTGAGCCATGATTGCACGACTGCACTCCAGCTGGAGTGACAGAGCAACACCAGGTCTCATAAAAAATAAAAAAGAAGGCGTTGGCATGTGGCTGGTGTGATATGACCTTTTGCTCCTTCTCTGGATGTCTTTCTCACCACAGGTCCTCTCAAGTTTCCTAATTGAAGTCACTTCCAACCACTAGTGGTTGCCTGCATTGGCCTGTGGATTCTTTCCTCGGTGTCTCTATGTATACTCTTCGCTACACCAGAATGTCCTTCCTTTTCCATCCTCAGCCATCAAGGCCCAGCCTCAGTCTCCCTCTGAGAGGAAGGGCCCTTTCCCTACCCTGTGAACCACTTCCTTGGGAAGGTCTGAACCTCTGGAGAAAACATTGTCCTTGTCTTCATATTTTTCGCCCATCTATAATGCAAACTCCCTCAGCAAAGGGACTTTCTATTTCACTTTAATATTCCCAAGTGGCCAGCACAATGTAGAGTTCGTAATACATACTTCAAAAATGTGAGTTGAGTTCCCAGCTCTGCGTGGGGTCCCCTAAGCACTGCTATGAACTGGCCGGGTCTTCTCCCATGTGGGACCAGTGACACACGTGGGACCAGTGACCCACGGGCTGGGAGGAGAGGAATACACGTAGACTGGGTCAGGAGCACTCACTCCCTCTTGCACACAAGGCGGAGCTGCAGGTCCTATGCAGGCCTGGCATGCCGTGGGGATGGGGCGCCCCGGTCCCAGTGTCAGTCACCTGGCTTCTCTTCTCCTTGGTCCCAGTGCCTTCCAAGAGATCTCTGCAAGATGCAGGGTGCATCTCCCACCCAAAGTTGTTCAATCTGTACATGCATGTTTATTGCCACACTGTTCACACTAGCAAAAACATGGAACCAACCCTGCTGCCCATCAAATGTGAACTGGATGAAGAAAATGTGATACATATACAAGATGGAATATTGCTGCAAATTGGATGGGGTTGAAGACCATCATGCTAAGTAAACTATCTCAGAAACAAAGATCTGAGTACCACATATTCTCATTCATAAGCAAGCCCTGAACACTAGTCGCATTAGCACAAGGGAGGGATTGGCAGTCGCGGGCACTGCTAGGGAAGGGAGGCAAGTAGGAGAGAGGGAGGCACGTGACAATACAAAGGGTCCCTGGTCCACTACCAGGGGGAGAAAGGACCAGCTAGAAGCCCAAACTTCACCTGCATGCAGGCTACTTACGTTGCAAGCCCTCACTTGTACCCCACAACTCTAAAATAAACATAAAATCATAAAAAGAAGAAAGAATCAATAAGATGAATTGTATTTCATGAAGAAAGATTTAAGATGACCCATAACAAAACAGTACTATAGGTTACAGGCCTTCAGCACCCCCAAACAAAAGACTCAAACAAAACATCACCCCCCTACAAGCTCAGATAAATCTATCAGGCACGTACCATGGACCAGGACCTGGAAAAGCAACGTCTCTGCATTCTTATCCTGCCTACTGCCCAACTCTGATCGTCAAGCAACTCCTCCTCCAACTCCCCCTGTCCCCACCCACATGGAGCCATCTCTCTGCCAGAACAAGGCTTCTCTGGAAACCTGCTTCGTCTCACAAAGGCTGCATGTGCTCAGCTGTCAGGCTTTTGCGTTCTGTCGGCTCCAGATTCTGTCTGCTCTGTGTTAAAAAACAACCATAGAATCATGACCAAAGACCTGTGTGTGATGGTCATTTTGTTTCAAAGTACTACACGCAGCTGAGATTTCATTCAATCGTTTGAGTGATTACCATTCGACCTAAGACAATGACAATTCCCCCAGCTTCTTTACATTTCTTTCTCTCTCTTTTTTTTTTGTAAGAAGCAAATGTTATTTTAGGCTGAATCTTGCTTATCACAGATTTTTATAAATCTTCAAGAGGCACTAATGTGCTTATTTTAAATATTTAAAGGACTAACTCAGAGAAGAATTAAAATTAGAATGCTTTCAGGGTATAAAACAATAAATGGATAGAAGTTAGCAGAGGCCAGATTTTAGCTTAAGGTGTGAAAGAATTGTCCTGTGAGCAAAGCTATCCAGCAATGGAAGGGGTTGGTCCCAAAGCTGAGCATTTAGCAAGAGTCGTAAAAAGAAATATACCCATAAATGTTATGTCTTACAGATTTACTTCACTAATGTTGATGGCATTTCAAAATATGTAACAAAGCCACAGGGCTCCCTTCTGTAGATGAAGAAATTGACAGACTTAAATGATTTGCCCAGAGTCACATATTGACTGAAACAAGTCTGATTTTCTCTTTCTTATACAACATTTCTTTAATGTCTTGGGTGATGATAAGCTTCTTGCAACTGCAGGTGATATTACTAATTGTTATTTAATCTTGATCTTCTAAGCAAAACTCAGGGTTTGGGGGGTTTTTTTAATATCTGAAAGTTGGCCTTCTTGGAACCTTTTAATAGATCACCCTTTTATAGTTCTGCAAATTCTTAGGCATGGTGTTTTAATTAGTTTTAACCAATTCTGCATCAGAAAAGTTAGATGATAATAATTAGCCTACAAATTGCTAGATCATCTGTAGCAAGTGTTAAAACATTAAATGTCAATATGTTATTACAAATACAGTGGCAGCTGAAAAATAAATGTCAAATTTTTCATTTTTTTCTTGAGAGTTTCAATAGTAATCACCAATGATAGCTGCCGTTAATAGCCCAATCTTTTGTTAAGAAACAAGCTCTTGCATCGAGCCACAAAGCAAAATGAGATACCAATTTCCCTCAGCTCCCTAAAGCTAACAGGGCACGCTTCCATCCATGGAAGGGTTATAATTTCAAATTAAATTAGCATTACAAATATACAGGGGTAGGAAAATCTAAGACCCTCAAAGGAAAAAAAATGAAAGAAAATAAATTGTCGATTAAGAAATAAAATTACAGCCTGGCGCAGTGGCTCAAGTCTGTAAGAACAGTACTTTGGGAAGTCAAGGTGAGAGGATTGCCTGAGCCCACGGGTTCGAGAACAGCCTGGGAAACTTGGTGAGACCTCATCTCTACAATAGATCAAAAAATTAGCTAGGTGTGGTGGCACATGCCTGTAGTTCCAACTTCTTGGAAGGCTGAAGCAGAAAGATCACCTGAGCCCAGCAGGCCGACACCGGGGTGGCTGTGAGTGTGCCACTGGTCTCCAGCCTGGATGATGGAGTGAGACTCCAACTCAGAAAATAAATTTAAATAAATAAAATTACAAACCACCAATAAACAATAAATAAAGTGTTTTCTCCTCATTAGTAATCAAAGAATAAAAAGTAAAATATGATTATGCTCACATAGCAAGCTGAAAAGTTTTAAAGGCATAAAAACATAATGCTGGTGATGATGTATTGAAACTACACCCCTGTGATAGGTGGCCACCCAGACTGTCCCTAGGTGTTCCTGCCTCTTTGAATTCTTACATATCTAACCCCCTTCCATCAGGTGTGGGTTGAACTTGGTAACTCGCCACTAGCAAATGAAATAGGGCAAAAGTGGGAAATGTCATTTCCAAGGTTACTTACCAAAAAAATAATGTCTTGCCTCTTATTTTCTCTCTCACTCCCTCTTTCCCGCTCCCTCTGAGAACAGAAGCCAGCAGCCATGTTGTAAAAATTTTGATGTCATCGCTGTGAAGAGGCCAACGGGCAAGGAACAGATCTCTGGCCGAGAATCAGCGGGAACCTGTGGTCCACAGGGACCTCAGTGTGCTTGGAAGCACTGGATGACACCTTGATGCAGCCCTGTGAGAATCCTTGAACCTGAGGAATCATTTAAGCCATGCCTAGATATATGACTCACAGAAACTGGGAGGTCATAAAATCTTGCTATTTTAAGCAACTCAATATGGGGGTAATTTTTTTTTTTGCACAGCAGTAGATAGCTGACACATATTCTTATATATTTCTAGATTCTGCAAAGTTGGAACAACAATATGTATCAAGCAGCTTTAGAGAGTTTAGGCACTTACCCAATAATTCCACATCCAGGATTCCTTTTATAAGGAAATAAATCAGAAAAATGATAAAATAATATTTATAAGAAAATCCAAACTGTATTTTGATAGTAAATATCAAAACCACTGTTTATAATAGTTAAAACTTGGAAATAAACAAAATGTCTCAAAATATGGAATTACAAAAAAACACCAACAAGTTTGTTTTTTTTTAAAGAGACAGTTCTGGAAAGGAAAATAATGAGGGTACTCTAGTCCTACCAGATAGTAAAACATATTTTAAAGTTACAATAACTAAAACAGGAGGCACTGGCAAATGAACACATGAAGAAATGGAATAGAGCAGACACTCCAAAAGGTAGATACAAACATCTATAGAAATTTAATGTGATAAACATGATATTCAAAACAAAGAAAGGAAGATGGATTTTAATACATGTGCTATAGTCAAACAGAAGCCATTTGAGAAAAAAAATAAAACACTTTAGCAAATGCTTTCAATTTTAGTTAAAGTTAAAACAAAAAAAGTGAAATATAAAAGATAAATGGAAGTTGTTCAATATAATCTTGACAGGAAGAAGGTATTTCCACAGAAAATACGAACTCTAAAATTCACACAAGAAAATACTGATCAATTTGATGACAAAAATTTTTTAAATACCTGCATGGCAGAAGGAGTCAGGCTAGTAGCAGGGGAATGCCATTAACAGCATTAAAAATGCTCATGGAAAAAGAAAAAAAAACCTGCAAGCACACTAGAGTCAAAGGGCTTTTTTATTTACTCTTTAGAGGGCTCCAAAATATGAATTCTAAAAAGAATATAGAAAATTTAGATGGCTCAGCCTGTAATACCAGTGTTTTGGGAGCCAAGGTGAGTGGATTGCCTGAGCCCGTGGGTTCAAGATCAGCCCAAGCAACTTGGCGAGACCTCGTCTCTACAATAAATAAAAAGTTAGCCAGGCATGGTAGCACCCACCTGTAGTTCTGGCTACTTGGAAAGCTGAGGCAGAAGAATCACCAGAGCCCAGCAGGTTGATGCTGGAGTGGCTGTGAGTGTGCCACTACACTGCAGTCTGGGTGATGGAGTGAGACCCCAGCTGAAAAAAAAAAGAAAGAAAGAAAGAAAATATAGAAAATCGTTGAGTGACATAAAGAATAAATATAGAGGAAAAGAAATCAAAATAACTCTTACACATGGAAAAGACGTTAATACTCTTTCATCGTAAGAAATGCAAATTAAATGATTTAGCAAGTATCACCGGTCAAAATGACAAGATCCAAAGTGTCTGACAGTATGACGTGTGGGAAAACGGGTACTTTGAAATGTTACTGATGGAGTACTCATTGCTACAACTTCTCTGGACAGTAATCCATCGGCCTTGCAAATGCACATTCTTTGACCCTGAAGTCTAGAACTTTGTCCTACAGATGCACTCACATTTGGAAACATTATATAGGTTCAGGGATATTCAGCATCACAATTCAAATAATGGAACAACCCTCACTCATAAGCAGACTTTGAACAATTATTGTCATAAGAAAAGGATTGGCAGTTGAGGGAAGCTGCTAGGGGAGGGAGGGGCATACCTCATCAACAAGGGTACCTATGTAATGAACATTTGTATACCTAACCGTGAATTGTACCTCACATCTTTAAAATTAATTTTTTTAATGAATTAACAATGGAACAATTAAGACAACTTGAATAGGCCAATAGAAAGCTAGTTAAATACATTAAGGGACTTTAGTACAACAGAATATAGTACCACAGAATGTAGCCCTACATGGGGAAATATGGAGTGATGGATAAGATATTCTGACAAATTAAAATAAATGGAGAATTGTGTGAATATGCTACCACTGTGTTCAGAAAAAGAGAATATATTCTATGCCCATATGAGCAATATAATTTATCAGCAATTGTAAATATAGATATATAATATATTAATAATGGCTAACTGGATGGTGATATTGCAAATGGTTTTTACTTTCTTACTAAACCTTTTTTTCAAAGTCTACACTTTCAAAAATAACCATATATAACATTCAAAGTAAAAGAAAAATGACTTCTAAAATGCACACGTAGTATTAGAAAATATTAGCAAGAAACTTACATTCAATCGTGATTGGGGTAGGGAGTCCCTGATTTTTTTTTTTTTTTTTTTTGAAGTTCTCATAGCTGAGCATTTTCTTCATGTAGTCATAAAAAAATGAACAATAAATTGACTTTCACAAATGTCATATAAAATTGATAAGGACAGAGAAATGGAAGAAAAGGTGTAATCAATCTTCAGGTGTAACAGTTTGCTTTTCTGTTAAGTGATTTTTCCAGAAGCAATTACTAAAGATGGAGTGAAATCTGTACCAAAAGAAAAACAAACAAGTCAACATAAACCTTCCTACGCCTTTGTAAGTTAAAATAAGTTAGACTGGGCAAGCAATTATCTCTTCCTTTGGAAACAGAATGCATGATGGGAGCTGTGTATTTTGTAGTATAGGGAAGGTCCATGTGCAATCCATGAAACAAAAAAATCTATTGGCAAAGCTATTAAGAGAAATGGTCTACCACTCCCCCAATTTTTATATTTTTTTTTATTTTTATTTTTTATTTTTTTAGCTGGAGTCTCACTCTTGTCGCCCAGGCTGAAGTGTAATGGCATGCTCACGGCCACCACAGCCTTAACCTGCTGGGCTTAGGCAATCCTTCCACCTCAGCCTTTCAAGTAGCTGGAACTACAGACACACGCCACCACACTCGGCTAGTTGTGTGTGTGTGTGTGTGTGTGTGTCTGTGTGTGTGTGATTTATTGTAGAGACAAGGTCTCACCAAGTTGCCCTGTTGGTTTCGAACCCCCGGGCTTAGGCAACCTCTAGCTTTGGCCTCCCAAAGTGCTGGGATTACAGGTTGAGCGGCTGAGCCCGGCCACTCCCCAAATTCTTGAAGCTGTTGAAATTCATGTAACATAGAAACACCTCCCAAGTTGGGATCATCCTCTGGCTAGCTGATCTTTCTCCTCTGGAATCTATTCACCATCTTAAGGCTTGCTGATGGGGGTGTTCAGGAAGGAAGGTGAAAGTTCTGTGTGAAAGGACAAAGCCAAAACAGAGTCATTTTGCTCACCTTGAGTAGGCCTAGTCATGTAATTAGGTCAACACTTTATGCACAGCAGTAATCATTAACTAGAAAAACAATCTCCAGGTCTCCTGGGGAACTTTCAATTAACATCTTTGTTCCAAGAATTTATCTTCCAGCTACCACCA
The DNA here is from genome assembly GCF_000164805.1 of Carlito syrichta. Lineage (NCBI taxonomy): Eukaryota > Metazoa > Chordata > Mammalia > Primates > Tarsiidae > Carlito > Carlito syrichta. Next base: position 57,758 of record NW_007247367.1, read on the forward strand.
AGTATTTGTCTACATGACTGACCATCCATACATCTGGCAGTCATAAATCTGGCCACCAGAGATACTAAATGGACCATCCCCATGGCACCAGCTGTCTTGTTACCTCACTCAAGAATGTTTGCTCTCCCCTTGAAGAAAACCTTAGAAACTCCCAGCCCTAAGCATTTAGGGCCAATGCTTCCTTTAAATGTCTGGCCCCTTTTCTTCCTTGGAAAGTGCATAAATTCTTTTGCTTGCTTACTTTCTATGCAAGTCTTTGCTTACCCTCAGCATTGGCTTAAGTCATCAGCCAACACTGTGATAATGATGCGGTTAATTAATTTTACCAAAGCATGGGGAGAAACTCTTACTCTGAATGACCCCTGAATTGTGTACACCTCATTCTTTTCCTACTCTTTGAGGCTGTTATGTTTCAGACCAACGCATTGTTCTCATAGCCTCATAAAAATCACCTGGATTTTTCTCTGGTCAACATATAGAAACAGTTGCTAAGACACCAGGAATGGCAGGGTGTGATAGCCACAGAGTTTGGCAGGTGCTAGAGAAACTAAAAGGAACTGAAGAGTGGAGCTGGGGATTGCCCCAAATCGTGGGACTTTGGGACGCTGAGTTATGGTTGCTTCCAGGATAATCCGATGTCGGGAGCCGCAACTCCTAACAGAAGGCAAAGTAAGGGTTACCTGAAAATGGGAAAAATGCTGGCTGGGAGCAAGGCCCCAGCTAAAGCGGCCGTGCCGGAGGCAAAGCCCCATGGATCCCATTGATGGGCCCCTTTGATCTTTAGGAGTGTGTGCATAAGACAAAAAGTACCCCTTTCTGATAAAGCATTAACTAATAAGCGAGGACGATGTATTGGTGAAACTAAGGCTTGAGACATGAGAAAGGAACAACAGCAAAAACACAGCCATTAGCGACACGAGAGAATGTTCTGTTACCTTCGTTTCCATGAAAAGCAAAACCATTGTGTATAAGGAAAATAAAAAACTTTCTCATTCTTTATTTTTAATGGTTAACAAACCCTATACTAAAATAACACCTTAGACGGGTAAGATGGAGGAAGAAGTTTGTGAGACCTGAGACAAGTCAGTCCTGAGGGCAGCTGCTTTTAAACATAATTTAAGAAAGTGTAGACATAGTAGATATAAGTTTGTAAGGTTAACACGATCTAGTAGTATAAGTATAATAATATAGGAGAGAATAGTTAAGTAGATAAAAATAGGATGATGATTACAGATAATTAGATAAAAAATAATTAAATAGAAAACAAATATAGGATATAAGAGTAGTCAAATATAATTCATATAAAGGTTGTTAAGCATTATTAGATTATGATTCATATAAGTAAAATAAGAATAAAGATAGATACATAATAAAAAAGTTTATAGAAAATAATTTAAAAATAATAACATTCGTTATAAAAAGCCATAAAATTAGTTATAGATGTAAATGCCAATATATTGCTGCTAAGTTACATATAAAAATTGTTAAAAATATAATATAAAAGGGGTAAGGGTTGAAAGGTTACAGTTAATTATTTTTAGCAAAAGTCATTTCATTCCTGTCTGTTGGTTTTAACCTAATGGAAACAAAAAAAAAAATAGGGAGGGACAAATAAATCATTGTAGAACGTTTGATTATAAAAGAAAACATAATGTAAGCTTTTGTGGGCATATGTGTGAGGGGGTTGAAGGTTAAAAATGCCCTATATAAGCATATAAAGATTAAATAAAATTTGGAAGGGTCCCGAACTCGACCCAAAAAGTTGACTTATCTCTTCTTCCTATACCGCGTCTGATTCTCTCGCCTCAGGCCCTAACCCTTGTGTTAGAGCTGGACTCTAACAATCCAGACCACGTGCTCACAGACACTAGTAGGAGAGAGGAGTGCTCAGCTTTGTTAGGCAGGTCGAAGGCCAGAGCCTACCCTCCTCTGAGGAAAGAGAGGATTCCAATGTCATACCCAAAATTTCCAAGGTGAATTCTAGCAGCCTATATTTTTTAAAAAGCTTCCTAGCTCATTCTGAAGCATGAGGACTGTCACCCGCTGTTTGAGAACAACTTCTCTACCGTGTCTTACTCTGAATGACCCCTGGATTGTGTATACACCTCATTCTTTTCCTACTCTTTGAGGCTGTCATGTTTCAGACCAATGTATTTTTCTCATAGCCTCATAAAAATCACCTGGATTTTTCTCTGGCCAACATATAGAAACAGTTGCTAAACAAGTCATTATTAGCAGAAGACAAATTTCAGTAATATATCACTTGATTAAACCTAAACAAAAGATAGAATTGTGAGCAATCAATATTTATGCACCCTTTTCCTATTAACTACAATTTTTTGTTTGTTTGTTTGTTTTTGTTTTTGAGTCAGAGTCTGACTCCGTCGCCCAGGCTGGAGTGCAGTGGCACACTCACGGCCACCCCAACGTCGACCTGCTGGGTTCCCGCAATCCTTCTGCTTCAGTCTTCCAAGTAACTGGAACTAAAGGCATGTGCTACCACGCCCAGTTAATTTTTTTGGTTTGTTTGTTTATTGCAGAGACAGGTCTCACCAAGTTGCCCAGGCCCGTCTCAAACACGCAGGCTCAGGCAGTCCACTTGCCTCGGCCTCCCAAAGTGCTGGCTTGCAGGCTGAGTCACCAAGCCAACTTTTTTTTTTACTATGGTAAAATCAGTATGCAATTTCATTTTCAGTCACCAAAGAAATAGAATAATAGAGCCTCATAACTGGAAGAGACCTTGCAACTCATTTAGTTGAAATCTATTCTCATGCCTAAATCTCATAGGCGATATTTTAGCCTGGTACCTTCAGAAAACAAGATTTATTAGTTATCAACTTACAATAGGCTTGTCAGGATGTAACCCCATGGTAAGTAGAGAAGCAGTCATGAAATTCTTAATTACTTAAAGTTAACTATACACAGGTGGCCTTTCTTCTGTCTCCACTAAGAAAACCTGGCATTGGGCAAATTACTGACCCTTTCTCTCTGCGTCTTATGGGAAATGATGATCTTCCAAAAAGCATGACATGCTGTATTTCTTCCCCATGGTGAAAAATTGTAATGGCAGCACACAGACACAAAACAGTATTCAAAATCACTCTCCCCTTTAATTCACCCCCAGTTTACTCTCCTACCCAGAACTACCCTCCATCCCCTGACAATGTCTTGGGCCTCCACGCTTCCCTACCTTTGCTTAGGACCCTTCACATGCATGAAATTGACTCCCCTCCCCAAGTGAACTTTATCTCTGCCTACTGAAGTCCTGTGGACTCTTCTAATCTACCAGAGGTTTACATTTCTGAGCTAACTCTTCACAGCAGGCGTCTAGCCCTTTGTGAGCTGCTTAGTATGGCTGCAGGTCTGCACAGGTGACACCATCCTCCCAAAAAGACTGTCTACTGCTTGAGTTGAGTTGAGGCATCTTCCTTTGGGTCTAAGGTTGCCAAACACAAGTCCACTGGTCACCCAGTTAAATCTGAATTTCAGATAAACACACAATTTTTTTTAACATAGGTATGCCCATACAATATTTTAAGACCATCCAGGGTAGAGGTTGTCAGCCGTGTTGGGTCACTTGACATCCATGTGGTTTCTATATAATCCAAAAAAGGAGTGGACCCTGATCACCTATCATATTACCACAAGAGAGGGATTGGCAGTAGTGGGACACTGCTGGGGAGGGGGTGGCATATAGCATCAGTAAGGGTGCCAAATACTAATCCAGGCGAAGTGAAGGCCAATGGAAGGCCCAAACTTCATCTGTACCTAGGCCACTTATGTATCCAATTGAGTCGACTTGTACCCTACATCTTTAAAATGAAAACGTTTCCATGCGATATTTGGAACACACACTAAAACGTTATTGTTTCTCTGAAATTCAGATTAGCTGGGTGCCCTGTACTTTTATTTGCTAAATCCAGCAACCCACCTGGGGACACCTGTATCACTCTAAATACCCAGAACAAAATTCCAGGATACTGAGTCCTCAAGGTGTATGTTGACTACTGGAGATGATGTGATTTAATCTAGACAAACCTGAAGACGGCTATAACAGCATACAGTGTCTCAAGAACTTGGCCTTTGATTGTTCCCTATTCCAAGGGATCAACCTTCAATGCACCTGACCTCTCCTCTGAGTTAGCAGGATTGCTAAGAGCCTAATGCAGGATCAGGTTAGTTCCAAGTATTAGAGCAGGTATGGAAGTTGAAAGGATTAATCCAGTGCTGAGACCCAGGGGGACAAGTTCCAGGACTAGGAAAGGCAGGCTCCAGAGGGTGTCAACCGAGAGCCAAGCATGGATCAGAAGAGAAGGGTGGGCATGACCGAAAGGGTGCCTTCAGGGGATGCCGAGGGAGAGGTCCTGATGTAAGAGTGTGTGACTGAGATGATTTTATAAAGCAGTGACAGCTGAACTAACAGCATTGAGTCGATTTGGACAAAACCCTTCCCTCAAGTCCACTAAAGCAGTCTTTAATACACTTGTCTGTTCTCTGTGCCTTCCTTTTTTTTTTTTTTTTTTTTTTGGTCAGGGTCTCGCTCTGTTGCCCAAGCTGAAGTGCAGTGGCGTGATCACAGCTCACTGCAGCCTCAACCTCCTGGGCTCAGGCAATCCTTCCACCTCAGTCTCCTGAGTAGCTGGAACTACAGGCATTCGTCACCATCATACCTAATTTTTTATTTATTTATTTTTTGTGTGAAGACAAGGTCTTGCTATGTTGCCCAGGCTGGTCTTAAACTCCTGGGCTCAAGCCATCCTTCCACCTTACCTCCTAAAGTGCTGGGATTACAGGCATGAACTTCTGCACCCGGCCTGACTCAAAGTTCCCTGCAGCAGACACAGAGAGGCAGGCATAATTCAAAAGTCTCTGGTACCGTCTAGGGCAGCGATCACCAATCTTTTTGGCATCAGGGACTGGTTTCACGGAAGACAGTTTTTCCATGGGGTTTGGGGGATTGTGCAGTCAAACCTCACTGTTAATCACCACCTCAGCTCCACTCCAATCATCAGGCATTAGATTCTCAAAAAGAGTGCCCAATGCCCAACCTATATCCCACACCTGCAGTTCACAATAGGGCTCACACTCCAGTGAGATTCTAATGCCACTGCCCATCTGAGAGGAGGCAGAGTTCCATCTATCACTCACCTCCCACTGTGTAGTCCAGTTCCTACCACACAGGTACTGGTCCAGGGCCTGGTGTTGCTGGAGTTTTTAGCTCCACTGTCAGCTTAGACCAGCAACCTTGGGTTCTTATCCCATGACCAAAAAGTTCAAGGAACATGGACACCAAAAGGATGAGTGAAAGAAGGAGATTTTATTATTATTATTATTATTATTCATTTATTTTTTAGTTGGAGTCTCACTCTGTCACCCAGGCTGTAGTGCAGTGGCACGCTCACGGCCACCCCAGCGTCAACCTGCCAGGCTCAGACGATCCTTTCCCTCAGCCTTCCAAGTCACTGGAACTACAGGTATGTGCTACCACACCCAGCTAATTTTTAATCTGTTGTAGAGATGAGGTCTTGTCAAGTTGCCTGGGCTGTTCTCAAACCCGTAGGCTCAAGCAATCCACTCGCCTCGGCCTCCCAAAGTGCTGGGATGACAGGCTGAGCCACTGAGCCCGGCCAAGAAGGAGTTCATTAAGCAACAAAGCTCTCCAGAAAAAGAGAGGGGGACCGAAATGGGTTACCAGTGCTAGGAGTTTGTTTGTAGTTTTATTTTATCTTTTCTGCGGGGGGGAGGGGATTCTCTCACTTACATCTCTTCCACCCCTTACTTCCTAAGACTCAATTTTTATTGCACAAGTGGGTCCTTGTCCAAAGTTACTCCATCTTGAATATTACCCATAAGTACCACAGGAAAGTCCACTGGGACAACAGGGAGGGTGAAATCGCAATGCAAATGCTATGTTACTGGTATTATAATAAGCCAAGGTCAATTAGGACATTTAGTTAAGCTGTTGCACCTGCGTTTAGGCCACAAAAAGTCCCTTTCAGCAGTACCCCCTGGGTTGCGAGCATCCTCTCAACCACATTTTCAGCTAACAGTTATATAATGGAGATGACACAGGGGTGTTCCCACAGGTGTAATGTCTCCTCAAAACCTTCCCTCTCTGCCTAACCAGCTTCTGATTATCTCTTCTCTCACTGGGGGTTGGGGACCCCTACCGTAGGGGAATGGTAAGAGGTCATGAAAGGTTGTCACAAAGGGAGGGAGTGACCACACAGGGGCTTTTTTAGGCCAGCCATTTAGACGTCACCTCCTCCAAATTCCTGAAACCCTGGTAACCAACTGGTAAAGAACCAACGGGTCACTGAGCAGTGCCACTGCCCAGTTCACAGATTGACCCTCCAGAATCAGGTGGGGCAGCAGGTGCTCCCCGGACCTGCACCCAATACCAGCTGGACCAAGAATAAAGTTACCCAACCTCTTTGCACCTCGGCTTCAACGTCCACAAAGCAGAGATTATAAAACCTCTTTATGTGGGTGTATTGCTTATTGAATAAAATAACATTAAAATAATAAGCCGGGTGTGGTGGCTCACAACTGTAATCCCAGCACTTTGGGAGGCCGAGGCAGGAGGACTGCTTGAGCCCAGGAGTTCAAGGCTAGCCTGGGCAACATAGTAAGACCTCATCTCTACAAAATTTTTTTTTAATTAGTTGGATGTGGTGGCAAATGCCTGTACTCCTAGCCACCTGGGAGGCTAAGGTGAAAGGACGGCCTGAGCCCAGGAGGTCAAGGCTCTGGTGAGCTGTGATGGATGCCACTGTACTCCAGCCTGGGCAACAGAGTGAGACCTGGACTCAAAGAAGGAGGAGTAGGAAGAAGAGGAGGAGGAGAGCGAGAAGAATAACAAGAACTCAATAAATGTTGGAAATTCCCCCACCTTCTGCAACAATGCAACAATTTATGGGAATGGCGGAGGTCCCTCTTTAGGGTTGAAAGTCTCTAAATATGGTCAGTTAGCAAATGGTGATGATCTTGTAAAAAGAGATTCTGGCAGAAAAACACAAGTGAGAGAAGAATTAGAAACACCTAAGGAGTATGTATAAATTAGCAGGTCCGGATGACACCCAAGGTAAAGTACTAATGAACTGACACTCTCGTACCTGCAGGGGCCTTTCTCATTTTGCCTCGAAGACCGTGTGAAACTGATGTGACTCGCGAAGGGTTGAAGTGTTGAATCTTGATATCTTAATGAAGACCTGAGGAGTGATCAGAAAGTTAATGACATTTTTCCATTTTCTAACCGGAGAAGGTGGCGAATGCCAGTCAGCAAAGGTAAAATGATACAGATAATAAGCTTAGAAACACAGGTGGGATGCAGCTGTATAAAACTCAACGTAAAAAAAATGCTAAGTCATTCAACTGAGACGTTCACCACGCCCCAGGGACCAGAGGAAATGGGAAGCTAATGATAAAAAGGCACCAGAGGGGCAAACAAGAAGTGCAGATTAGAAAGAAGTGTGTATGGTGAGCTTGGCCAAGGAGAAGAATGAACAACTCCGGGAGGGAACACATAGACAATTCTCTGACTCCACCAAACGAAGAAATGGCGTGGATCGGCTGAGACAGCTCCAAGGATGATACACCTGATCTGGGGCTTCAGAAGTTCATGAAGTTATGTATGAAAGCGAAGGGAAAGAGGACAAGGAGCAAAAATTCTGTAATAAGAGGGATACTGCTTCTCGGGCAGAGAAACAAGGGTGGCTGAGAGGTGTACAAGACATGGATGCACAAGAAATCAGTCCCTAAAGATGTGCACATTGCCGGGCTCGGTGGCTCAGCCTGTAATCCCGTGCTTTGGGAGGCTGAGGTGAGTGAATTGCCTGAGCCTGCAGGTTCGAGACCCATCTGGGCAACTTGGCGGGACCTCATCTCTACAATAAATCAAAAACTAGCCGGGCGTGATAGGGCGCGCCTGTAGTTCCAGCTACTTGGAAGACTGAGGCAGAAGGATCGCTGGAGCCCAGCAGGTCGAGGCTGCGGTGGCCGGGAGCGGCCACTGCACTCCAGTCTGGGTGACAGAGTGAGACTCCAATTCAAAAAAAAAAAGATGTGCACATAGATTGTAAGTGGGGATGGCTTTTTGTCTAAACAGAAATTAAGAAAGAGGGGAGATTGTAAGAAACAGAAAATGAAATGCAATCGCAAAAATCATCAATGTCAAAGGAATATAGGGCCACAGGGTAATAAAAGACATATGAGAGGCCTGAGCCCTGCAAAGTTGCAGCTGTAGTTAGAAACTATCAGGGGAGGGGGATGGGATTGACAGTTGAGGGAAAATGCCAGGGGAGGGAGGGGCACACCTCAGTAACAAGGATACCTGCCTAATCAACGTTTGTATACCTAACCCTAAATTGTACCCCACATCTTTATAATAAAAAATAGAACAAATCTGTCGTTTTCAAATTTGCTTTCACTTCAAAAAAGAGCAATTGATTGTCTTTGTGTCCTGATCCCCAGCGAGCAGGGGCTGGGGGAAGCTGCCCATGAAGTTGATAAATATATTTTCTCTTAAATAATAAGCCTAAAGTCACACAGATCTCCTTGATGGCATCCAGACATTTGAGCAGCCAAAGGGCATGAGCAGCTTTAATTTCCAGGGAACTCACCTCCCACATACTTTCCTACTGAGCTGTGATGACTTACTGTCCGGGAGCCAGTAGCAAATGCCACAGGACCTGCTTTATTAAAAAATTAGCCTCTCGATTGTAAAACCCAAGGCTGAAGCCGGGCTCGGTGGCTCTAATCCCGCGCCTTGGGAGGCTGAGATGAGTGGATTGCCTGAGCCCACGGGTTCAAGACCCACCTGGGCAACTTGACGAGACCTCATCTCTACAATAAAACAAAAAATTAGCCGGGCATGGTATGCGCGCCTGTAGTTCCAGCTACTTGGAAGGCTGAGGCGGAAGGATCGCTGGAGTCCAGCAGGTTCAGGCTGAGGTGGCTGGGAGCGGCCACTGCACTCCAGTCTGGGCAACAGAGTGAGATTCCATCTCAAAAAAAAAAACAAAAAAAAAAAAACCAAGACTGGACATTTGAGAATTTTTTCAGACTTTACACTCTGATGGAACCATGACTCTCACCGGACCCGGGGCACTTAACAAGGAGATGACTCTACCGATTCTATGACCCCCACCCAGAAACTGGCTCTGCACTGGAAGAGTTTGACACCCCTATGACCTCATCCCAAACCAACCAGCAGTGCCATTCCCTAGCCCACCAAATTACTCCTTTAAAAATCCTAACCTAAAATTCTCAGGGAGGCAGAGTTGAGAAATATCTCCCATTCTCGCTCAGTTGCTTTGCGATTATTAAACTCTCTCTCTGCTGTAATTGCGGCTGTCTTCGTCTCAGTTTTTCTGGCCCATGGGCACAAGATCTCAGTCAGGCTGTAACATCGACTGGCAAACCCATGAAGAGTGAAGCCATGAATCTAAAGCTTCCTGGGGAGCAACAGTGGGTCCATCTCACTAGACCTTTAGAATCAGCTGAAATGAGATGTTAGAGAGTGACCTTCCTCCCATGACAAAACCTTATTGGTGCAGTGACCCAAACAACTGTAGAGATCTTTTTAAAGAAGGGTTTACGATAGGAAGGAACATACGTCCTGCTCTCAGGGGGAACATCTCTCAAATAAGAATGAAGCAGAAATCCTAGCTCCCTACTCTGATTATGTGTCCCAAGACTCAGTTTCAGCAGCGACCCAAATCCCAAGGCAATTTCACTTAATAGGTGGCACTTCCATTAACAAATAGGATGTGTGGCTTCAACACATTTCTTTTACTTAGAAAGTTTCTGACAAAGGTCAAGCAATGTAGGAGAGTTCGTGATCTGTTCCAGGATTCCAGAATAAGGAAGAGTTACATTACTGAAAAATGAATTAAGCACTAACTATTATAATGTCAAAAATGCCAGAATTGTAAAAGTTATATCTGAGAGTCTTGGGGTATAGGGAGAAAAGGGCAGGGATTGCATTAAGCTTGAGAATTAGGAGACAGGGTCTTTCTGTGGCCAGGCAGGACAGATTGGGGTGGAAGGAATTCAATAAATATGTGACAAAAGAAAGAACAGTAAAAAGGCAAAGGGGGATCCAGGCACGGTGCACACGCTTGTATATCCCAGCCCTTTGGGAGGCTGAGGTGGGAGGATTGCTTGAGCCCAAGAGTTTGAGGCCAGCCTGGGCAGCATAGTGAAAACTCATCTCTACAAAAAATAAAAATATAAAAACCAAAAAAATTAACTGGTCATGGTGGTATGTGCCTGTCCTTCCCGCTACCCCAGAGGCTAAAACAGAAGAATCACTTGAACCCTGCAGTGAGCTAGGTTCATACCACTGCATTCCAACCTGGGTGACAGAGTGAAACCCCATCTCCAAAAAAAGAAAAAGGCAAAGGAGGGAAGGAAAAGGAACCCTACTCAGATTCTCTCTATAACATTTATTGCAGTGAATGGAAACCAGCACCTCACTGCAGTTCTGACCCCAAGAATTCAGTGGTGTGTGAATTGTCTTCAGAAGAATAGACCTTAAGTCATCCCCAGCAAGGACCTCATAGCCAGCCCCAGTGGGAAAAGTGGCCTCAAAGATTTTGTAGGAAAATCACACAATCTTTGTTAGGTAATTATTCTCATTTCAAGAAACAGTTCTTGATTTGCTATTGAGCGCTGGGAGAGACTGGATGTCTTTGCAGGGGAGATCGGAAGATACAGAAATAAGACATTATTTGATTTCAACAACTAATAAATACAGTATGCCCAGCAGCACCCTATGACTGAGTGGTCGTGGTATTTATGAAGTCAGGCTTGAGGACGTTCTGAAGACATAAGCAGGTGGTTCCCACTCCTGGTATATCCACTTCGGAAGCCTCACTCCTAAAGATTGTGTTAGAAATCTCCGTCCACAGACTGTAAAGTTTGGCAGAAAGTTCACTATGGCCAGTTGGCCAAGGGGACATTTTAAGCCACACCTACGGATGCTTCCATCTAACCTGCTGGCACCAGAAGTGAACCATGGCAATGAGTGGACTTTTGGGCAGTGCTTCCTATGAGCCACATGCCCGGAAGCTGAGAAGACCTAAATAAGAATTTATGTTAATTCATGGGCAGTGACTCATGAGTCAGCAAGATTGTCAAAAACTTGAAAGGATCAAGTCCCTGGGGGGATTCAGGAAAAGGAGACGTGGGAAAGAGCTCTATGTACATGGGCCTATCAGAATGAACCCAAAGTGCAAGGAATATCTTTGTCCCATGAATGATGACCATCCTGGAAGATGGCTTTCTATCAATAGGTACTCATTAGTCTCTTTTTTTTGCCAACAAATTCTTGTTCATGACATTCATGAACAAGGTGACCATGGAGACAGGAATGGAAGTTACACAGCAGTATAGACTTCCTCTCACCAAAACTCACATTGCTACATAATCTGTGGTTCTTACTTACTAGTAGTGGAGACTGACAATGAGTTTTCTCTGTGGCACCATATTCTAGGAGACCAGTCAGCCTCCTGGTAACTTTGATTTAATTGTACTCACTTTATTATGAAGGGGGAAAGTATTTGTGATTGCTTTGCCCCCACTCATTCTGGATTTAGATTTACGACTCTTCATCTCAATGTCTTTGGTAGCTTCCGTGATCTTAGCAAATGCTGTGATCTCCATCATGGTATAACACCTACACATTATTGCTTCTAGTTGAGAAACTCACTTTGCGGCGAAAAAAAAAATGTCCTTGGGTCAAGGCCTCTGAGCCTCCCCAGTTTCACTACATACCCCATCACCCAGAGGCAACTGATCTCACGAAACAGTGAACTGGCCTATCAAAGACTCAGTTTAGACACCAGTGTACGAGACTGAAGTGTTCTCCAATGAGGTACAATAAATACTCTGAATCAGAAACCAATATACAGGGTGGTCCCAAAAAATGTATACACATTTTAAGTAGGATGTTGGCTAAAAAGATGGCATTCATCAAATATTAATTACATATTCATTTGACTAATGAATATTTAGTGAGTAGCGTCACCATGCAGCAGGCAGGTAGTCAAAGAAAATGGCAGAAGCACAGTTGTGTGAACATCACATGACACACTGCTACCATAATTTAATTCAACTTCGAAAAGTATTACATAGGTAACACTTCTTAAAATGTGTATATGTGTTTTGGCACCCCCATATGTTTTTGTACTCCCATGATCAAAAGATACAAAAATTTAAACCAAGATGTGGAAGGTAGGAACAGCTCTCATTATGACTCCTAACAATTTATCTCACAATGTTAGCTACTTTCCCTCCCCTCCACGTGAGATCTGGTGATTTAGAGGGACAGCAAGTCCCCTACATACGAACGAGCTTCGTTCTGAGAGTGCATTCATCAGTCCAATTTGTTTGTAAGTCCAACAAAGTCAGCCTAGGTGCCTGACAACACAATTGGCTATATCATATCAGCTACAGCACTGCTGCTTTTGCACTTGCTTCCAGACAACCTGGGCTTCAAATAAAGATACTATACTACCAAACTCTATATAGACCTGTACATTAAAGTTCACAAAAGCACAACCATTTGTAGAGGAGGCATGTACATGACAGTGTACGCCAGACATGTGAATTAACTTACGTGATTAGACATGTGAATGCACATTCACATCTTTGAAAGTTCACAGCTTGAAGGTCCATATGTAGAGGACTTACTGTAATGTCTACCGGGGACACAAGAATAGCACTACTGAGTTAGAAGCTGTTATGTCATCTGGGGCTCCTCGGGAAAAAAAGGTCAAAAAAGAGTGTCAGAGTTCTGATTCAGATGAGCAATCCTGATTATTCAGGGCAAGCAGGGTCGCTGTTTCACAGTGGGGATGGTTTCTCCAAAGCACCTTATTCCATTTCCATATTTAGTGGTAAAATTCACTAGAAGACAATAGCAGCCTTGCTCAGGTAGGTTTCAGAACCCTCGGGAATGAAGATACAGAATCCTGGTAAAGAATTCTGACCAGCCGAGGTGGCTGAAGACAAAAGAATTATGAAGCAGAATTGAAAAAAGAAAAAGTATCAACTATGGCCTTATGATCAGTCACAGAAACAAGGACTGCAACACTATGACTTGGTAGCCTTGCATTCTCTTTTAATTATTTATATGATTTTTACTCTTCTTTCCTATTCCTCTTTCCTCCTCTCTTATGTATATGGTGTCCGTGGTCATAGGAAGATTCTGGATTTAGTCTAGGATATTGAGTCAAGTCATGATGGAACCAGAGATGCTGGTCTAGGAGCTGGATGCAGTAACTGTCATACTCCACTGCATACTCACCTGAATGAGGTATCCCTGGACAGGTATATTGCATGTTGTTTAATGTAAGCAAGGGGGCAGAAGGTATGCTAACCTCGTGCAGAGTGGGCTGCAGTGAACAACCACTGTTCTCTGTGTTCTGCGACATCTGTGCACTCTCACCATGGCTGTAGATTTCCCAACCTCTTAAGTCTGACCTCAGTTCCCACTGCTGGTGCTAAAAATGCCAGACACTTTTTAGGATTGTTCCTTAGATTCTGGAAAGGAAGCTGGTGATTCAAAGAAGCAAGGATAGGCCAGGTGTGGTGGCTCATGCCTATAATTCCAACACTTTTCGAGGCCAAGGCAGGAGAATTGCTTGAGTCCAGGCGTTTAAGACCAATCTGGGCAACATAGTGAAACCTTGTCTCTACCAAAAATTAAATAATTAGCTGGGTGTAGTGGTGCATGCCTGTAGTCCCAGCTACTCAAGAGGCTGAGGCAGAAGGATTGCTTGAACTCAGAAGTTCAAGACCAGTCTGGGAAACACAGCAAGACACCGTCTCTACAAAAAATAAAAAAAAATTAGCCAGGCATGGTGGCACACACCTGTAGTCCCAGCTACTCAAGAGGCTGAGGCAGAAGGATCACCTGAGACCTGGAGGTCGAGGGCTGTGGTAAACTGTGATTGCACCACCGCACTGCAGCCTGGGTGTCAGAGTGAAAACCCATCTCAAAAGAAGAAGAAGAAAAGGAGAAGAAGGAGGGGGAGGGAGAGGGAATAGAGGAGGAAGGAGGAGGAGGAAGGAGGAAGAGAAGGAGGGAGGAGGAGGGGGTAGGAAGAAGGAAATAGAAGAAGAGATTGCATGAAGCCATTCTGGTGAGGGTGGCAGCAGGCATGGCCCCTGCAATTGGCTTCCGGGGGGGGGGGTTGGTCAGTGCATCTATCAATGGCACCAGCATCCAACACCAGCGTAGTTGCAACAATAATATCTTCACAGGCCCTGTTCTGATGCACAATGTGAGCATTGTGCTGGCTGCAGGGACTCTAAACCAGGTTTGCCAGCCTTCTCGGAGACACTGCGAGTCACCACTCTATTTCAGCAAATCCTTTGTCTGCTTCAATTAGAAAGAGTTGGTTCTTTGGCTTGTGACTGGAAACCATGACTGATGCTTTCGGGTTCCGGAGGAAGAAAGGTTTTGTAATCCTCATATCTTGCAAGGACTACACTTCCAGCATTATCCGTCGAAACAGCCTCTGTTCATGCTCTTCATTACTTCATTGATTTTGCTTATTCAGTCATCCTTTCATTTAGTTTTTCATTCATTCATCCAGCAAATGCTTATTAAACCACTACTCTTTGTCCATTAGCATAAACAGACACGGTGCCTCCTCTCATGAGCACATGGCTTAATAGGCTGCAATCACACAGTGCAACTGGGAACGCTGTTAAGGAATGAACCATATTACAAGAAGAACAGACCACCATCAAGGCCAAGGAAGATTTCCGTAAGCAACCGACGACTGAGCTGGGATTCAAAGGAAGAGCTAAAATTAGCTATGCAGCCAGGCATGGGTGGCACATGTCTGTCATTCTAGCGACTTAGGAGGCTGAGGCAGGAAAATTGCTTGAGGCCAGGAGTTCGAGACCAGCCTGAGCAACTTAACAAAACCCTGTCTCTTAAAAAAAAATTGTGCATGGGGGCTGACATCTATGCTCCTAGCTACTTGGGAGGCTAAGATGGGAGGATCACTTGAACCCAGGGGTTCAAGGCTGCAGCGAACTATGATTGCATTGCTGCGCTCTAGCTGGGAAACAGAGAAAGATCCCAACTCTAAAAATAATCATAATAAAAAGAAAAAGTTAACTATGCAGCAGGGCATGAGAGAAAGATATTATAGCAGGAAGAGAATAGTGTATGCAAAGGCCTTGCGACAAATAGAGCAAGGTGTCTTTGAGGAACTTGAAGTTCACTGTGGTTAGGATGAAGACAGCAGAAGGAAACAGTGTGTGAAGAAATGAGTTTGGAGAGTTGGTAGAGACCAGACTGTGGCAAGCCGTGTAGCACCTATTAAGGATGTTGGCTTTTGTCTAAGAGAAGCAGAAAGTCATGGTAGTATTTTAAGAGGAGGCTGGGTAAGTAGGGGAAGCATAACATTCACTGACTGCACAATATTTTGGAAAAGAGCAAGAGTTAATACCCGAAGACCAGTTAGGAAATTCTAGTGGTCTAGGCAGGAGGTGATAAATCCCAGACTCGGTGGTCCAGGCAAAGGTGTTGAAGCCCAGACTCAGTGGTCCAGGCAGGAGGCGATGAAGCCCAGACTCAGTGGTCCAGGCAGGAGGAGATGAAGTCTGGACTCAGTGGTCCAGGCAGGGGGTGATGTAGCCCAGACTCAGACATCCAGGCAGAAGTGTTGAAGCCCGGACTCAGTGGTCCAGGCAGGAGGTGATATAGCCTGGACTCAAGTACAGCAGTCAGGAGGCAGATAAGAGGATGGACTGGAAAGATATTTGGGCGTTTTCATCATCAGGAGTTGTGATTAATCATGTATGGAAGGTGAAAGAGATGGGACAGATGCTGTAATTTCTCACCAAAACAGGAAGTCACTGGAAAGGGACCAAAAAGGAAGAGAACTGCTATTGGGTAGAAATTATGACTACTTCTTATGTACCCCAACCCTCAGCAAATTTTATTTTCAGTGATCAAAAAGTAGAACCAGGCTCCCCTCGCAAAATATCTGCCCACTGCTCATAGATGCCTAAATTTTATTAAACTATAAGGCCAGAGCCTAAGTCACTGCTCTCCACAAGTAGACATAAATAGTGTTATATTCATTTTTTACAGCTGCCACAACAAATTAGCAAAAAACAGGTGACTTAAAACAAAAGAAATGTATTATTTCACAGTCCTGGAAACCAGAAGTCCAAAATCAGAGCCTCCTTGAAGGTAATAAGAGAGAATCTCTTCTTGACTCTCCCAGTTTCTGGTGGCTCCTAGTGTCCCTTGGCTTCTGGTAGCATCAATCCATCTCTGCCTCCTTCTTAATGGGCCTTTTTCTTTCTAGATGTCTCTGTGCCTTCTATCTCTTATGAGAACACTGTCATTGAATTTAGGGCCCATCCTAAAACCAGGGTGGTCTCATCTTGAGATCCTTAATGTAACTACATCTGCAAAGACCCTCTTTCCAATTGCGGTCACATTCACAAGTACAGGTGTTTAGCTCATGGACATGTCTTTTGGGGGCCACTAGTCAACCCATGACAGGTGTAAAGTATTAACATATCTCTTAGATACACTTTGAGTAGATACACACAAATGAGTTTCAGCTAACAGAACTCCCCAGAGTGCGTCAGACAAACATTAGTTCTTCAAGATGCTCAAAAAAAATTTTTTTTTTACCATGGTCAATGTTTGGGAAACACTGAAGACTATATACCCTTCTTATGATTTCTCATATTCATGTACACATTGACATTTCTGAGAAATCCTGCAATAATGGAACCCATGTGAGTAGATCAATCCAGAATATTCCCATATTTGGTGCATAACATACTCACAGATAAGTTGAGTTATTAATTATCAATTAATAATAAATAAGAGGTTAGGTGTGGTTGCTCACGAACCTGTAATCCCAGTACTTTGGGAGGCCAAGGCCGGAAGATGGCTTGAGCCTGAGAGTTGAAGACCAGCCTAGACAATATAGCAAGACCTCAACTCTATGAAAAAAAAGTTAAAAATTAGCCAGACATGGCAGTGCATGACTGTAGACTAAGTTCCTCAAGAGGCTGAGGTAGAAGATTGCTTGAGCTTAGGAAGTCGAGGCTGCGGTGAGCCATAATCATGCCACTGCACTCCAGCTTGGGCAACAAGAGTGAGACCCTGACTCAAAATTAAAAATTTTAAAATAGAAACTGAACAAATCAGTACAGCTAAACAGTTTGGGTTTTCATATGTTTCTCGGGTTTGGTGGGGGAAAAAAAGAAAGGAAAGGAGGTCTTGAGCACTGAGGGCTGGGGAGAGGTTAGCTCTGGATTCAGGAGGGCATGTGTGCTAGGGTATGTGGACAGAATGCCAGGGAAAGAGCAGAAAGGTAAGACTGGCAGCTCCAAAGAAATTTTGCTCAAAGAATGCTTCATTCACCCCAAACTGTGAGGAGACAACACAAGCTGTGAAATAGGTTTTTGGTTGATTGCTTTGATTTTTTTATTTGTTGGTGGTGGTTTTTTTTTTTTCTCCAGTCAAGTAAAAGCACGTACCTGCAACTTTGTGATTTATAGTCGCATTTGTTTTGTATTTTCTCAAACATGATGATTTCCTTGTAAAAGGGCCTGTTTCCCACGGGTTTTATTAATCGAAGTGCCACTGTAACTCCATTTCTGTCCTTCTGAATTCTCCCTGCAGTTGCTACTACAAGCAGTCACTTTTTTTCACTTCGTTTCTCCACTACAGAATAAATATAACATAACACAGTGATGTCTTGGTCGATGAGAATCCTGATTCCTCGTGATCTGTAAATCTCTCTGCCAACTGTAAACCTACAGATGAGGCCAGGTTCAGTGGCTCAGCTTGTAATCCCAGCACTTTGGGAGCCCAAGGCAAGTGGATTGCCTGAGCCCGTGGGTTCAAGACCAGCCTAGACAACTTGGCAAGACCTCATCTCTACAATAAAAAAAAAAAATTTGCCGGGGGTGGTAATGCATGCCTGTAGTTCCAACTACTTGGAAGGTTGAGGCGAAAGGATCGCCGGATCCCAGCAGGTCGATGCTGGGGTGGCCAAGAACATGCACTGCACTACATCCTAGGTAGCGGAGTGAGACTCCAACTCAAAAAAAAGCCAACAGATGAGCTGTAAACCCACACATCCCCACTGCTTGAACCCTGTGAGCAGCAGCCCCTGCTGTCTGGAGAGCCAGCCTTTCCCCCAGCAGCCATGATCAGACGCGGGGCCAAGACTCCAGGAGAAATACATGTCCCTTGTCCACGACGAATTCCTCCTTGCCCCCTTTTGGTTCTCACATGTGGGTTCCCCTTCCTGTGCCTTTCATTGTCCAGGAAAAAAGACACAGACACTCTCTCGGCCTCTGGTATCATTTCTTCTTTTGCCACCCCAAAGTTTGACCTTAACCTCCTTTTTCTAAGCTTAATGTCATCTATCTAGGAAGCAAAATGTGTGTTCTTAGCTCCTAGATCGCTGAGTGCTCTTACTTCTCCCCCATGAACCAGGCGACCGAGCCAGCAGCCAGGGAATGGGCGTTACAGGGTGCCCCACTGTTCTTTGTCCATCCGTGGACCTCAGTCAGCACTGGTGTGCATTGAGGGGCCTATGGGAGGTAGGGTCTGGTGGGAGGTGATTGGGTCATGGGGTGGATTCCGCATGAATGGCTTGGTGCTGTCCTCAGGGTAATGAGTGAGTTCTCACGCTTTTTGTTCCCGCTAGAACTGATTGTTAAAAGACCCTGGCACTGTCCCCTTGCTTCCTCTCTTGCCATGTGATCTCTGCACACCAGCTTCCTTGAACCTTTTGCCAAGAGTGGAAGCAGCCTGAGTCCCTGCCAGAGGCAGATGCTGGTGCCACGCTGCTTATACGACCGGCAGAGTGTGAGCCAGACAATATTCTTTTCTTTAGAGATGACCCAGCCTATGTGTTCCTTTACAGCAGCATAAAATGACTAAGATGGTATGTGTCCCAGCAAACTTAAAAAGGCTACACCAGTATTTCCCAATGTGTGGGTCCTGCACCACTGGGGAGACACAAGACATTGCATTTGATACAGCAATAAATATACCTTATGAGTTATAAATTTATCTTATGGGCATGAGGAGGAATAACAAAAACCAACCAGCACACAAAATATACGATTCTAGGAATGTGATTGCTTTAAATGGGCCTTAATTTTTGTAAATAAATTTAAAGTCAGTTTCACGAAAAGCACTAACAATTGTAATAGGCAGGCCATATCTGGTTTTTTTTGTTTTTTGTTTTTTTTTTGCCTGATAAGATTCAAGAGGCACCACAGAATCTGTGCCCGTCAGCGTCACAGAATCTTAAATCGAGAGGGACTCGGTGGCAGTGGCAGACCCAGGACTTCCATCTCCAACGCTCCTTGACAAATGGATTCCACCCTGAGTTCAGTCTCCGTCAACACAGAAGAAAGGCTGGGGAGAGACTTTTCTATCACAACCAAGTCCTCGTTGAAGGAGGATTGGCAACGCTTTTATTTGGAAAAAATAAATAAATGAAAACGCCAAGTTGCCCAAAAGTAGGAGCCAAGGTTGACAAATATCATGTCTCAGGGGAAAACAGTCAAAGAATTTCACTTCGGAAGTTGTAACTTCAGAGAGTCACAAGAGCAGTTCCACAATTCGGATTCAAAGAGTGTGTGCTTCCGAGCACATCTTAGTGACTTTTGAAGAACAGCCGCTGCGCCCACCTGTCCATGAGTAGAAGAGCCCTAGCGCCTTCCTCTGAACAGCTTACTTTTTTCCCTGAACCCTCTGATCTCCCCTGCACACACTTTGCATACGTGCTGTGCACTTTGCATATGTGCTGTACACTTTTTGCATATGTGCTGAACACTTTGCCTATGTGCTGTACACTTTTGCATACGTGCTGTACACTTTGCATACATGCTGAACACTTTGGTACCTGCTGCACTCTTTATACATATACTGTATACTTTGCATACATGCTGGACACTTTGCCTACGTGCTGTACACTTTTTGCATATGTGCCGAAAACTGCATACATGCTGTGCACTTTTTGCACACAGGCTGAACACTTTGCGTACGTGCTGAGCACTTTGCCTACATGCTGTACACTTTGCATGAGTACCGAACACTTTGCATACGTGCTGTACACTTTTTGCATATGTGTTGAACATTTTGCCTACGTGCTGTACACTTTGTGTACATGCTGAACACTTTGCCTATGTGCTGTACACTTTGTGTACATGCTGAACACTTTGCCTACGTGCTGTACACTTTGCATACATATTGAACACTTTACATACGTGCTGTACATTTTTTGCATATGCGCTGAACACTTTGTGTACCTGCTGTACACTTTGCATTTGCACTGTATAGTTGTACACTTTGCACACATGCTGTATTCTTTGCATACATGCTGTACACTTTGCCTACGTGTTGTACACTTTTTTGCATATGTGCCAAAAACTGCATACGTGCTGTACACTTTTTCCATACGTGTTGAGCACTTTGCCTACATGCTGTGCACTTTGCGTATGTGCTGAGCACTTTGCCTACATGCTGAACACTTTGCATATATGCTGAACACTTTGCCTGCGTGCTGTACATTTTTTGCATACATGCTGAACACTTTGTGTACCTGCTGTACACTTTTTGTTTGCACTGCACGCTAGTACACTTTGCGCACGTGCTATATACTTTGCATACGTGCTGTATACTTTGCATATGTGCTATGCATGCTGCTGCTGTGTCCCTCCAAGGAGATCAAAAACAATGGCTTCCCCCAGACTCTCCCCAGCAGGTCCCACAGATGCTAAGCTCTCTCCGCTTCCAAATCTTTCCATCCTGATATCAGTGTGCGCTTCCTTACAAAAAACAGTTACAGAAAACCAAACACCCACGTTCTCACTCATATGCGGGAACTAAACGGTCACAAAGATGGAAATCATAGACACAGGGAACACCAATAAGAGGGAAGAGAGGGTGAGAGTTCAGAAACTACCTACAGGGCACAATGTTCACTAGCAAAGGAACGGGCCACCTGAAGCCCAGTCCCCATCACTACACAATATGCCCATGTAACAAAGATGCATGTCTCCCCCCTGAATCTAAAACAAAAATTAAAAATAATAATTAAGTTACTCATGTATACACCCTAGGAAAACTTGATGGATTTTTGTTACCCAAAGGGCAGAATTACTCATTCACTGAATATTTTTTATATTCCACTTGCCAGACACTGCCAATCAGCATCCTCATAGCTGAGAAGTCCTTGGTACAGTGTAGACATTGGCATAGAAGTGACTTGAAGTTGAGGTGAAACAGGTGTCTCAAAGGTCACCCGGCATTTCTCTGAGAATGTCCTTCTTGTTCTTACCCTCCTGGCAAATTTCTATGCAGCTTCCAAGAAACAATGCCTATGTCCTACGGCATCTTATTGAACTCATCAAATTATGTGCTTTTAAGCTTCTCTTCCCCAACTATATATCAGTCCCTCAAGAACCAAAACTTTGCATTCTCAGCTACCTACTCTCATCAACTTTGCATTCTGATCTACATACTCTCAGGACCAAGAACACAGTGAACTCGAATTCATTTCCTGAAGATGTAAATTGGTTAGGAGATATATATATATATATTCCAGAACTCAGGAAATAACTCAGTAGCTAGCCATTGTGTTGGGTTATTCCTTCCTGTTATATAATGACATCGGTCTTTGAAGTAATTATCTTTTAAATGTGCCCAGGTAAAATTGTGTTTAAAAGGTCAGATGTTGAGCTCAGGACGGACACAGAAATGGGATCAAAGGAAGAACCATGAACTTGGAAAATGCAAGCACACTCAATGAGGAGAGATTTATTGAACGCTTATGCGAGGGACTGCAAAAAGTAGCCCCTTTCCCTGAGGATGAAGCAGTTCGGTCTTTCAGACACTTATTTGAACATTAAATGATGTTTTATGGAATGCTCACAAATCATAATTACTTCAATATCATGTTCAATGAAATATTAGGAAACTTATAATTCATTTCTTTTGTTAAAAGAAAAACTTCAGACAAATTAAATTGAACAGAATTTAATTGAGCAAAGAACAACTGTGAGTCAGGCAGCCCCCAGAACCAGGATCGGATCTGAGCTGCTCCAGGGCCGCCTCATGGTCAGATGATATTTATGGATGGAAAAAGGAAAGGGACGGTGGAAAACGGAAATGAGGGACAGGAACAGCTGGGTTGGTGACAGCTGGGCGTTTGCCTCAGCTGAACCCAGTTTGAACAGTTCGCTGCCTGAGATTGGCTGACACTCAGCTAGTTGTTAGAAGAGCAGTTTGCAGTCTGATTAGGTCACAGTTCCCTATGTATGGAAAATTCATTAGGCCAGACTTAAAATAGGTGGAAGGGGGGTGCAGGAGCTTTAAGCCAAACTTAATTTGACACATTAAACACGTCATTTGTTCACTGAATGTTGGATGGTGTTCGTACTCTGGGTCCTGATCTAGACGCTAGAAATACAGGTGACTCAGGGCTCCAACTACCCTGGCGTTTACATAATCTGTGAGCAACTGGGGACAGATATCTAAACAAGGCCACTCATGTAAAATTAGAAAGAACATGTAGGGAAGTGGGGGTGGAAAAGGAAGAAAAGAAACAGGAAGGGAAGGAACTTACCTGATGGCCATAAGCACTATGCAGAGAATTGAAATAAAAAGTGAAAAGGAGGCTGGGCTCAGTGGCCCATCCTGTAATCTCAGCACCTTGGGAGGCCAAGGTGAGTGGATTGTCTGAGCCCTCAGGTTCGAGACCAGCCTGGGCAACTCGGTGAGACCTCATCTCTACAATAAATAAAAAATTAGCCGGGTATGGTAGTGCACACCTGTAGTTCTGGTTACTTGGAAGACTGAGGTGGAAGGATCGTGCAGCCCAGCAGGTCAAGGCTGGGGTGGCCGCGAGTGTGCCACTGCACTCCAGGCTGGGCAATGGAGTGAGACTCCAACTCAAAAAAAAAAAAAGGAAAGGGAGTTTGCTCTGTAGATGTTTCTCATGGATCACCAAGGATGGTCTTTCTAAGGTCTGGATGATCCTGGGAGCGTTCCAGACAGGGGAATATCTAGCACAAGATTGCGATTCCTAAAATCAAAATAAAAAGTGGCTCAAGACTTGCCTGGGCAATTTGGCGAGACCTCATCTCTACAATAAATCAAAAATCAGCCAGGCGGGGTAGCGCGCGTCTGTAGTTCCAGCTACTCGGAAGGCTGAGGCGGAAGGATCGCCGGAGCTCAGCAGTCGAGGCTGCGGTGGCCGGGAGCGGCCACTGCACTCCAGTCTGGGCGACTGAGTGAAACTCCAACTCAAAAAATAAAATAAATAAATAAATAAATAAAAAGCACAATTTAGAAACAAAGATAAACACATAAAAGATGCTTCAATTTCTGGTGACCATGATTTCAGCTTCATTTGAAATTCCAGAATAAGATTCTTGTTGCTGAGTGATATGAAAATTTTAATTTTTTAAAAAGTGTTTCTATTTTTAAACAATGAGAGTTGTAAAACAATAAAAAGAGCGTAAACAATCTTTTGTTTTACTTAAAGTAACTTAGTCTGGCCAAAATATGCTATCTTGAAAGGCTATGTTATCTTGCAACCTTACGGTTTATTTCTCCACCATTCTTTCCATCTACAACTTTTCCAGAAAAAGCTGAAACTTCCTCTTTGGACTGATTACCAGAAGGCTATGGAAATCCAGACCTAAGACTAAAGTGAACAATCAGAAATGCTAGCCAAGTATGTAGAGCCCTGGGCTCTCTCCATGGATGAGGACATCTGGTGAGCTTATATTATCTCATCAATCATCACAACAGCTAATAGGTTGCAAAAATCATGATAAATAAAGTTTTCAATTCCATACACGGACAATCAGAGTCACTGAATATTCAACCAAAATGACCGATTTATAATCACTGATTAAGGCATTGGCCAGGCTCAGTGGCTCAGCCTGTAATCCCAGCATTCTGGGAGGCCAAGGTGAGTGGATTGCCTGAGCCAGTGGGTTTGAGACCAGCCTGGGCAAGTTGGTGAGACCTCCTCTCTACAACAAATAAATAAAAAATTAGCCAGGCGGGGCAGTGTGCACCTGTGGTTCCAGCTACAGGCTACTCCCCGCTTTGTTCTAAACGAGATTTTGTGCTAATGGGACTGAGGGTTATAGAGAATTCAGTCTGTGTTGTTCTTTCACCGTTCTGGACTTCTTTATTTAGGTAAAATAAAATCAGTTGACTAAAAATGCCACAGGATCTTTGTAGCTCAGTTTCATCTGTTTTTTTGTTTGTTTGTTTGTTTGTTTTTTACAACTTCCATTCATAGAAGTCATTTTCCTGAAACTGTAGGAAAACGGGTTTGGGTGAATTCCAAAGGGACTTGAAGTCGTTAATGCAGAGCACTGGATTTCCTCTTACAAATGAGCTCTATGCCTAGATGGCGCATGATGGTGGACTTGGGAATACAAAGCAGGAAACTAGGGGTGAGAAACTAAAAATAAAGAAGACAACAGCTTGAAAATTAGTTCAGAAGCTTGGGTCAAAATGTTGAGAGGACAGTCATGTGTCCACGGAAACACAGGTCCTAAAAGTCAAAGCAAGAACATGCATCAAAACCCTGTTGATTAGTCATGAGTTGAAGGTCTCGTGAATTCTGGGATGCCAAAAATTTGAACAGCAGACCCAGGTGCCAGCAACAAGGAGCCCTAGAAATGGAGGTGACAGCTGTCTCAAACAGTTTCTTAAGTATGTCCCCTAGGAATAGTTGTCTCATCATTTATATTTTGTCTTAAAATAACAACTTGAGAATTTTTGCTAAAAGGTGACAGAATCAATGCATATTTACTTAGTTCACTGCCAGAAATGCACTGAAATGAATAACCACCATCAAAAATAGAGCCAGAAAACCATCACCCGTGGTGAAACTAGGGAATGATGAAAATGACATAAAAGAGGCTATTATGAATATCTGTGTAAGGAAACGCACAATGAGTCAGACAAGGATGTGTGGCAACCAGTGCTTGACTCTACATCTCTTAAGAAGAAGGTGGATTTCTCTTACAAAAGCAAGTGTCCTGAAGTGTCTTCCCTAAAATGCTGTAAGTGCAAAAATGAAGATGGGCATTGTGGACAGTCAGTAGGAGGAGATTAAATATACATTCAACAAGTATTTGTTGAGCAACTTCTACATGCCAGAAGGGCTGAAGACAGGGATATGTTGTACTTATTTTTTTTTTCCTAACTATCCATGAAAAATTCTGGAGATGAGGAGAGACAATAAATATACAAAAGGACAGGTTAATTCTGCTTAGCTAAATTAAGTGAGCTCTAAGTCAGCAAACAAAAGGTCTTGAAAGTAAGGGACAGGTTGCCACACCCACCCAGCCTCCTGCCAGAGTGGACAGAAACTAGGAGGTGGGGGTCCCTCGACAGAGGATTCGTGAGATGTGATGGAAAAGAATGTGAAGACAATACCCTAAAACAAGGCGCCTTATTTTGTCCCTCAAGTAGGCAAAGGACTGAACAGCATTTCATTCTCCACCTTAGAGTCTGGTAACACAATTTTCAAGTTCCCAAATATATCTGGAAAAGAATGCATTTAAGGGAAAGACAATACCACTATCTACTTTTAGAGTAAATAGCAGACCAGGAGAGAACCACCTTCATCCACAGAGGATTAATACATGAAGTTTCTTCCTGGCACCTGTGCATAGTTCATACCAAAACAAATACAGAAAGGGAAAAAGAGGAGGAGGTAGAAGATAACACGGGCTCCAATAAACAAACGGAAGATAAAGAATACATGTTAGAGGAAGAATTATTCCAAGAACACATCCCTGTAGTACTGAAAATATTTCTGGTTCTCTCAAACTCTTACAAAAATAGACATCAAAGAAGAGATTCAGGAGATCAAATAAGAGGTAAGACAATAGAAGAAAGTGAAAAGAAAAAAAACGAGATTAATAAAAACATTACATTATGAACTGCAATGGTAGCAATCAGAAGGGAAATCAATATTAGTAAAAACAGAGTCAGTGACATGCAGAACTGGGTCAAGGAAGAATGTGAATTCAAAAGCAAGAGAAAAGTTTCCAAAAGTGTTTCAAGATAAAGATAATAGCTATGAAACAAAGATAATGGACAGACATCCAGCATCTGAATTGTAGTCCTGAAGAAAAAAGTCATGTAAAGTGAAAAGGAAAAATGTAGAATGATAACAGAAAATAATTTTCTAAAATAACAGTAGACAGGAAAGACTTACACTATACAAGTAAAAATTATTAGCAAACCATTGAAACAGAAACATAGTGAAGCTATTGAACTTCAAAGAAAAAGCCTGTAAGTAATTAAGCAGAAGAAACAGAGTATCTACAAGAGAAGAAAAAAAAAAAACAGACAAAATTCATACTTTCCAGTGATATTAAATGCCAGAAGACAATGAAGCAATGCCAACAGATTGAGGAAAAAAATATGTCATTAACTTTGTTAATTGCACTATTCAGTTTTTGTGGTCTCTCCTGTAATAAATCTTTGTAAATATTCCATGAGCATTTTAAGGAAGACAAAAAGTGCTCTCTCAAGCTACCGCAGAACTGTTTAGAATGAGTATATGGGATGAAGAAAAGAAAATCTCAATATAATTTTTAATGGAAAGATAGGAAATAAATTTTCTGACCACAATGCAATAAAATTAGAAATTCATAACACAGGCAGAAATTAAACACCTAGACACTTGCACATTTCTGAGACAGATTCTACAACACGTGGGTCAAAGAGTGAATCCAAGTGCAAAGGAAAAGGAGTCAGAGACAACAATCGTGAAAGCAGCACTTACCAAAACCTGAGGTGGAAACCATGACCTCTGCATGAGGAAGACCTATCCCCTGAAACATTTGTGTTACCAAATGTGTGAATAAAACAGCTGTGACATTTGAATTGGAAAATGATAAAATGTACATAAGGACAGCTTTAAAATAACTTTAAAATTCATGAGTACACTCAATTACATGAAGGAATTTCCAAAAATAATATGTTGAACAAAAGAAGCCAGGTCTCCCTTCCCTCACCACACACACACACACACACACACACACACACACACTCTAATATCCACTTGCTAGAAGTTCAAGAATAGTCCATGCTGGCTGGGTGCGGTGGCTCAAGCCTGTAATCTCAGCCCTTTTGGAGGCCAAGGCGAGGGGATTGCCTGAGTCCATGGGTTCGAGAACAACCTGGGCAACTTGGTGAGACCTCATCTCTACAATAAATCAAAAAAAATTAGCTAGGCATGGTAGCGGACGCCTGTAGCTCCTTGGAGGGCTAAGGCAGAAGGATTGCCATAGCGCAGCAGCTCGAGGCTGTGGTGGCTGTGAGCATGCCGCTGCACTCCAGCCTGGGTGACAGGGTGAGACTCTGACCCCCCCAAAAAAAAGAATAATCCATGCTAATTTATGGCAGTGGAAATCAGCAAAGAGATTACCTCTTAGGGTGGGGTAGAGTGGTATTAATAGGGAAGAGACATGAAGGAATCTTCTAGGGATGATGAAAAGTTCTTTAATTTGACCTAGGTGGTGGTCATAAGGGTGTACATGTAGGTGAAAATTCTCTAATTCATACACAAGAAATGTGCATGGTACATGTGTCAGTAAAACTGCAACTTAAGAAAAAACTTTTTTTTTTTTAAGTTGGGGTCTCACTCCGTTTCCCAGGCTGGAGTGCAGTGACACACTCACGGCCACCCCAGCATCGACCTACTGGGCTCTGGCGAGCCTTCCAAGTAGCTGGAACTACAAACACATGCTACTGTGCCCAGCTAATTTTTTTTTTAATTATTTATTGTAGAGACAAGGTCTCATCAAGTTGCCTGGCCTGGTCTCAAACCTACAGGCTCAGTCAATCCATGTGCCTCGGCCTCCCAAGGTGCTGGAAATACAGGCTGAGCCACTGAGCCGAGCCAAGAAAATATATATATATTTTTTTTTAAGCCAGGATTTATTCAGAGGAGAGGAAATCTCCCACAGTGGGAGGGGACCCAAGGGAGTTGCCCGAGAAAAAACTTTTAATTAAAAAAAACTATTACTGAATTAGAAAACAAAAAGCAGGACTGATTGATAAATACAAGAGCTAGTCCTATGGGGGAGGGGGAAAAAATAAGTCAGGTAAACCACTATATTACCAGAGATTTTTTTTTTAAGGGATAAAGCACAAATACATAAATTTAAGAATAAGAAAGGTAAGTGATCACTGATACAAGTAAAACTAAAACAATTTGAAAGAACAGTAGGTGCGTGGTATTTCCAAAAAGCTGGAAATCCTCAAAAAAATAGAAAACCTAAGTAAAACAAAAATAAGAAATGACAAAGTTTTCAAAGTCTAATCATCACAAAATTTGACATGAGACGTTTGACATGGATGAAATACTTCAAACTTTAGGGTGAGGATAATCATCGTCTTGTTTACACTGTTCCTGAGTGAAAATGGTAGATCAGAGTTAGATCACAGATGCTCGATCTCCTCCTCCCAAAATGAAGGCAAAATAATGAAAAGTAATACATGCACACATACACATAGACGAACAAGTCAAACAAGCCACAACTCAAATTCCTGCCCTAAATGTATTGAAGAGGCAAAAATGGTGGAAGGGTGTGGCATCCCGCCATGTGACTTTCAATCCCCATCATAGGAGGTGGCAGGGAGCACAGAAGCTACACTGCTTGAGAAAGTAGTACACTAGTAGCCCCAATTCACAGGGAAGCAAACTGAGGGGCCCAGAAGACGTCCCCTGGAAAGACTGGAACAAACCAGTTCTAAGCGGGGTACGAGCCCTGGCCAACCTCGTCGAGGCTTCCTGTGAGGTCAGATGAGGAATGGCTGTTATTGTCTCCGCAGGCCAGGAGAAGAGTAGAGAGGGAAGGTAGACCCACCGCTTACACCCAGACCTGACTGTCCCCAGTGAGGAACAAGGACTCAGTATGGTTGAAGACAGAAGAGAAAATTAATAAAATGAGATCCTCTGAGAAAGCAATAAACAGCCAGGAAGAGAAGGAAGATTGCAGGGCACCAGTCAAGCCCTCCTCACTCACCCACACTCACTCAGGGACGGGAAATCGGGCTATAGCAAATAGTACCAAATGTTGCCTGATTCAGCAAATAAAGTTACAGGATGTCCAGTTATATTTGGACACGTTTATACTAAAAAGCATGTGTCGTTTATCTGAAATTCAAATGCAACTGGACAACGTGTGTTTTATCTGTCTAGCCTAATAGATGGCCTTACTGTTTCCTTGTCATGGGAAGAGCTTTAGGGAAAAGATGGGTGGGTGAAAATGAAGTGATGATAGGGACACCTCCTCTCTTGCAGAAATGCCATGGTGTCATTAAAAAATGATAATAAAATAGAATGTAACATAGGACAGCCCTAGCCCTTTTCAGAGAAGTACTCACTACCAGAAGACGATATTAACTATACATGGACAGTTCTGAGGGAATGTGAAAGTCAAGAAGCTATCCAGGAAGCGGCTGGTTAATTATAATGTCCTCAGCATGAAAGAACTTGGGGAGTTAAGCAACCACAAGGCTGTCTTGCAAATTCCGCAAAACAGTGGAAACAAGGCAGCTGAGATGAATAAAGAAGTCTTGTTTGAAAGATCACTGGTATGTAGTGAAAATATTAAGTTATGGTGATGCAGTTAAAGCAAACTGAAAGTTACAAGTAAAGGATGCAAACTAAGCAAAATGCATAACAACTTAAAATAACATAAAGCTAATAGAAAATGAGGTAAAAAGAGAACATATTAAAATGTTATCAACCAGTTTTGGCTGCAAGTTAAGCAAAAGGTAAGTAAAAATCAACATAATCAGTCAGACCATCCTTTATTCATGGCATTGTTTTTCTTAAGCTTTTAGAAATCTTTTAGAAATGAATGCTTTATAAGGAAAATTATCTTAATTTCTAAATTATCTGCAGTTTCAGTATTTCAATTATTTGCTTTCATTCTGATAAAATTAATTTTGTTAATTTTCATTTTAAATGAATACTAGCACATTTTAATAAATGAAAAATCAAAACAGAATTTAGTATGACCCCATCTTGCAAAATTAATTCTATCTAACATTCTGCTTAATCGATAAGCAGGTGTCATAATTTGAGCACCTACTATGTTCCAGGCACACTGTTCATTATACACACAAACACAGAGGGAGAGAGAAAAAAGCAGACACATGCATACATACCAAAAGATATCTGGTGTGTTCATATAATACAGTTGTTTTTGAATGATAGAATTTGAAATGAGTCTCTATTTTGTTTTTTCTTTCAAACTTGAATTACTTATAACAAATAAGAATTGTTTTTACAAAAATAATAACTTATCAAAGAACATGAAGCAAGGAGGAAGCAACACTAAATTTTTTGCTGTTGTTTTGTTTTTTTGAGTTGGAGTCTCACTCTTTCGCCCAGACTGGAGTGCAGTGGCCGCTCCCGGCCACTGCAGCCTCGACCTGCTGGGCTCTGGCAATCCTTCCGCCTCAGCCTTCCAAGTAGCTGGAACTACAGGCGTGTGCTACCACCAGCATATCACGTGTCAGGAACTGACAAAGAATGAACCAGAAAGGAATCATATGCCAGTTGCAATTACAGATAGACAAAAGCCCCAGTGAAAATATAAACTGGTAGAGTTAGGAAGTAGAGAGAAAGATGAATACACTACAACCAAGTAGGTTCATTTCAAGAACAACAAAAGTGCCGATACATATTCACAGATGCGTCACAGCAAGTTTAAAGGAGATAAGTCGTACCATCTCCTTGTGAGATAATAAAAGATATTTTGGAAGACACATTATGCCTCACAGCCTAATCACGTCCCAAAGGCTTCATCTCTTACTACCACGTTGTGGTCTGAGTTCCAACATAGGCGTTTGGGAGGGACAGTCACACTCAAACGGCAGTGGAGATGGCTGGAAGTGAGGAAAGTCAGGTATGGAAGTGAGCAGTCAGGATGATGGCTTTCCGTCTCACACAGTGCAAGCTGCCTGTCCTTTCTGTGATCTTCAAGACCCCACATGCCCTATGCCCTGTCCCCACGGACACCCTGGCCTGTCTCCCACTGCCCTTCCTTCCACTCCTGTCTGAACCACACTCACCTCTTTGTCCTTAAACCCATTAGGGACAGTCACATCCCACGGTCCTTTGCACTCACTACCTTGCCCCAGAATGTCCCTACCATGTCACCATCTCATTGTCAGTGTCACCACCTCATCTAAAATTGTCCCTCCACACCCCAACATGTCCTGTTCCCCGCCCTTGACTCCGCCACACTTGCCTAACATCACCACAACCTAACATCAACGCCTCCGTTTTCCTGCTCATCCTGTCTCCTTCAGGAGACCGTGAGCATCAGGAAACCTTCGTGATTTTGTCTCTTGTGTTTACTGCTCTGTCCCCAGCAACTGGAACAGTTGAATGGCTGAAGGAGAAAGCAATGAGGCGGAGAAAGAGTGAATGAAGCCGAGCTCGGTGGCTCAAGCCTGTAATCCCAGCACTTTGGAAGGCTGAGGTGAGGGGATTGCCCGAGCCCATGGGTTCAGGAACAACCTGGGAAACTTGGCAAGACCTCATCTCTACAACAAATCAAAAAATTACCTGGGCGTGGAAGCATGCACCTGTAGTTCTGGCTACTTGGAAGGCTGAGGTGGAAGGATCGCTGGAGCCCAGCAGGTGGACACTGGGGTGGCTGTGAGTGTGACACTGCACTCTAGCCTGGGCAACAGAGAGAGACCCCAGCTCAAAAAAAAAGAAGAGTGAAAGAAGAAACATACAGAGTCCTACAGACTTTGCTGAAACTGGGAAGACCTAGCTTAGTTTCAGAAAAATCCGATCCTTTTCATGAAACATATATTTTTATGTAAAAGTTTAGCATCTTTCAAGATATTCTATTTTTGAAAAAAAATGTGTTTATTAAAAATGAAGAGATGTCTGGAGGGTGTACAAAACCTCCCCAGGAATGGTTAATTTTAGCTACGCCACTCGCAGTTCTCATCCACCTCTCCAAACATTCCTTAAAAATAGTTCTCCCAGGGGTCTTGTGTAGTTTTAAATGAACTACACAAGCTCTGATGAGAATTAGAGCTGCAAGCAAAATCTAAACTTAGAATGTACAAGTTTTTATTTTAGTTGCTAAAGTAAACATCCAAAGTCATTTTTTAAAACTCAAGGTTTCTCTAAGTCTAATATGAAATAGCCCAGAAACATTCAAATAGAGATTAAAAGATTAAATAATTGAATGAATTTGCTCTAAAACTGAAGGATATTCCTGGGAAACACAATAAATTTGGTAGATTTTTGCACACAAGAGAGACTTTCCCACTGAAACTCAATGACACTTATTTTCTGGTATTCTCCTGACTGCATGTACATTAAAGACTGATCCAAAGATTTAAGAGAAAAATGTAGAAATAGCCTAACTCTTTCTCTGGAGAAGAGTGGATAAGCTGTGGACTTCTCATGCAAAAGAATCACTTGTACCAGCCAAAACATGAAAGCACTGAAATTCAAACCTAACTCTCTTCTTCTCAATCTCTTCTTTCCTCTTTCCCTTCCTTTTTCCTTTGCATCCCCCCTTTTGCTGTTATCTTCTCCCACTCCTTTTGGGTCACGCCCTTTACATTTCCTTCTTTGACTACTCAGTCTAAAAGCATTAGGTAACACCAAGGAAGATGCCCATCCACTTCGCACTAGTGACAGGAGTCCACACCGCCCAGCCTGAGCCGGGTGAGGAAAGCGTCCACCCAAAAGATCCCTACCGATATTCAAATTCTAGTTCAGAAGTGATCTCCTCCAGCAAGTCTTCCTTCATGAACCAAATGCTCCCTGATCTTCCAGGAAATTGAGCACTTTTATTGCAGTTGGCTGTTTAATCTGCCTCTTTCTTCGGCGGAATGGGAAGGGCTTTGAGAGCAGTCACCATGTAGAATCCATTGGCATCTTTAGATCCTATGACATCTTCAATTTGTAAGGCGGAGTTGAGTAAGGAAAGTGTCTTGGATGGGGAAGCATGGGCTTTGGGTCTAGACAGACACAAGCTCAAATACAAGTGACATCTGTCCACACTCAACTCTCTCGTCTATAAACTATGGACAGGGGAGATAATAATAGCTACCTCCTAGTTGTTAAGAGGGTTAAATAAAATGTCATATATAGAAGTACTCAGCACAAGACAGGCATGTGGAAGTCACTCAATAAACACAAGGTAGAGGGGTCTGTGCTGAGTACAAGCTGTAATTTAGGAAATAATCAGTTGTGTCAAGTTGGTAACACCTTCCTCCTGCCTTTGTTTTATTCATACATGTTAATTCACATGGGATGAGGCTATTTCTAGAAAAAGAACTCATATGTTCCTCACAACAGTTGAACCAGAGCAGATCGGTGGAGGTGGGTGGCAGGGGGTGGTAGTGGCAGAAACCAAATGGAACCATCAGGACTGGAGAGGGAGAAACCAAGTAAATGGTCACATTGTTCCCATTCATAACTCATAGAACTATATAATTCTGAATACACTTTCTCAAATCTCTTGTATCTCCAGGCAAACGTTTGCCTGACTGCACATTGTGCCCTCAACAGAGAATCGTACGAGAACCTTAGTAGGGCCAGGGTTCATGGAAACAGTTATCCAAAACACAGCACATGAGTGTCACCTGAGCCCATGCCACCCCACTCACCTAGGAAATCAGCAGATCTTCTAGAAAGACAGAAGTTATAGTCGTAACTAAAGTAGTCATCTTGTTATATCTTCTAACTCCTTAAGGACCGAGTAACATGCTATAATAACCCTAAGTGACCAGGGAAGTGGCTATTACCCTTCACCATCAGTAATAGTTCCTTGATTTTAAGCAGTCCAAAATGACTCTGGATGTATTAGCCATAGAAGAAAGCCTAATTCATGTAAACCCAGGGAGGACAAAAAGCAGAGAAGCCCAGGGACCACTGTCAAAAACTCATGAATAGCCTCTTCAAGTTAATTCCATTGGAATAAAAACACCCCCCCCAAAGTGTGTCCCTCCATTCAAGATGCAAATATCCTAGAGACTGAGTCAACCCGTCCCGTAGTTGCCAACCCTTTTAGCATCAGGGACAGGTTTTATGAAAGACAATTTTTCCACAAACAAGGGCAGCCATCAAGCATTAGATTCTCATAAGGGTCAACAGGGTTTGCGCTCCTATGAGAATCTAATGCTTCCACTGATGTGACAGATGACAGCTCCACTCACTCCCACTTACCTCCTGCTGTGTAGTCCCGTTTCTTATAGGCCATAGGCCGGTACCTGTCCGAGGCCTGGGGTTTGGAGACCCCTGAGCTAGTCCTAGCTCAGGACATGTGTTCAGGCCGTGAATGTGCAAGGTGTTGCCATTGACCATCATTCCACAGAGCCATGTGGTAGAAAGGAGCATAACTCTCCCACAGGAAAATGGGATAAAGAACATGAGAAACTGGATAACCAAACATAGGTCTTCTACAACCCCTGTTCCGAGCACACTGGTAGGTTGCTCCAGCAGTTGGAAGACCAAGAGCGATGGTGGCTGGACCCTTGTGAGGAATCTACACCAGGAAAGGGGATTATCAAGCAGCATGGCCGACCCAGGAGACTGTCAACCTAGACAGGTGGGGTCCCAGTGCCAAGCAGCAATGCCTCATCACGTGGCGAACATCTTGGCAGCAATGGCATGACATGACTAGCCTGGGAGCAGAGAAGAGCAAACGGGCTGACTTGTAAGAACATGGAATGGAAGACCTCATCTGAGAACTTCAGGAAATAATACATAAAAAGTAGAAAGCCTTCAAAATGGGTTGAGGTTCACCTGCCAGCCAAGGGACAGCCAAAGAGCTCATGAAATTCAGGAACCAATGTGGAGGCATGTTTGAGTAGGAAAGCTTCGGTGACTCTTAGTTCTCTTTTGTTCTTTAAGAACAGAGAGGAGGGCAGCCCCCTCACATCCCCTCCCACGGTGGAAGCTTTTCTGCTCTCTCAATAAATCCTGTTTTCTCAACAACAACAAAAAAAAAAAAAAAAGAGAGAAGAAAGAGAACTTGATTCCAACGCCATGCTTATTTATCCAAGGCTCTTAAAATGGGGCCAGCTTCAGCAGTTCGGTCTCAACAGATACAGATATTGAAGCACAGCTGACCCCATGAACTGAGCTGCCACATACAGTGTCTCTCCCTTCTGATAGATGAAGGAAGACAAATCAGGTCATTCTCAAATTCAGAATCCATCTTTGCACATACTCCTATGGATATGACTTTTCTTTTTTTTTTGAGTTGGAGTCTCACTCTGTCGCCCAGACTGGAGTGCAGTGGCCACTCCCGGTCACCGCAGCCTTGACCTGCTGGGCTCCGGCGATCCTGCCGCCTCAGCCTTCCAAGTAGCCAGAACTACAGGCAAGCACTATCACGCCCAGCTGATTTTTTGATTTATTGTAGAGATGAGGTCTCGCCAAGTTGCCCAAGCAGGTCTCGAACCCGCGGTCTCAGGCAATCCATGGATATAACTTTTCAAAGGCACGCTACATCCACAAGTCAACCCAAAAGGATGAAGTGAGGCTGGGTGCAGTGGTCATGCCTATAATCCCAGCACTTTGGAGGCCAAGGCAGGAAGATCGCTTGAGCCTAGGAGTTCAAGATCAGCCTGGGCAACACAGCAAGACCTTATCTCTACAAAAAAAAAAAAAAAATGAAAAAAATTACCTGGGTGTCATGACGGACACCTGTGATCCCATCTACTATAAAGGCTAAGGCAGGAAGATCACCTGAGCCCAGGAGGTTGAGGCGAAAGTGAGCTGTGATCATAACTGGGTGACAGAGTAAGACTGCTACTCAAAAAAATAAAAGGAGTAAACCCTGCTATGAACCACATAGTAACCTCCATGCTTGTCTTCCTCGAGCCGTGCCCCACACACAATCACATCTTCATATCTGTAAAACTCACTCAAGAAGAGCATCCACAGTAGGACTAACAGAGGGGGAAAAAGCACTTAAAAATGACAAAAACTGCAAACCGGAAATGAATGGAAAGCAAGAGGTCACCACATGCCCACACACACACACACACCACACACAGACACACAGACACTCAGTTTGCCTAATCATGGGGTGTGTTGGTCACTAATGTAGAACATGATGTCATAAACGTCTACCTCAGGTCTTTTTTTAACCATCAATTAATTTAGCTTCCTTTTTCTTGCTACCTGAGACCTTCCGGAATCTACCCCGAGGCTGGCCCCTAGCAAAATAGCCCCCAAAAGGCAACCCCTGGCTCATTGCCGGCTCTGGGGCAGGACTGCCAGAAGAGGGCAGTCCCTTAGTGCTTTATTTGGGTCCTATCTTGTGTTTTGAACGTATAATAAATCAAATTCTCAGATTACAGATGAGAAGTTGTTCCAGAGAGGCCATTGGTAAATAAATGATTGATTGTTTCTCGCCTCTGCTGCAGAACATTTGGGAAGAACATTTAGGACGAAGCTCAACTTGGCTATTCATGAAACCAGTCGTATACCAATGACTTGTCAAACATAAGAGAATTTGAGAGCTTCTGAGTACTGGCTAATACTAGCCCAGTATTAGTTATTAATACTGAATAACTAAGAGGATCGCATGAACTTGGAAAAATATTTTTTTGATTTGATCTTGACTTTACTTAATTAGGAATCTTTTGTTGGGTGAAGACCTTAAACTCCATTTCAACTCTATGTTTGGGATTCACTGCTTACACAAACTTCTCTTCCACATTCAGGGCAGCTAAATATTTGCCAGAAGATCATTTCTGCAGATCAGCACCTAATTTTAAGAAGTTCATGGCTTCTGACATGAATACGTATGGAAGTACGGTTCTCAAGCCTTCTAAATAGCACCTTATGGAGCCCTTGAGAGACCAAGGAAAGCCAAGTTCAAAGATAAGAATCAGAATGTAAATCACAGGAAAGCCTAAGTGTTTGCTCATCTAGAGTTTAAAAAAAAACCTAGCAAATCTTCATGTTCATAATTTCTGGGAAAAAATAATGAAAGATATCTTGCATGTTTTATATTATTTTGTATCTTTTTCTATGGCCGTCGCTTTGAGTACTAAGCAACTTTGGATAATCTCTTCAATAACAGTACGTTTAGCCTGTGAGAGCACTAATAATATATGTATTGAAAAAGCAACATTTCATAAGAAGCAAGCAGGGCCATTAGAGGTAGCCCTTTCTTTGAGTCCTTTATGCTTTCCAGCAGGATTTTGAAATGCCTTTATTACTGTGGGACTGTTACTGCCTGGCGTTTCACCAAATAAGGCTTCCCTGTCTCATAATTATTACTCTGAGGTTTGATGGACTCGTATGGAATTTGCTGTATTCTAACACACACATAAGAATCCCCTTTTAAATCATCAATAAGTACAAAATTTTACAATGTACAATACAAAAAAAAAAAACCCTTCTTACAAAAAAATACAAAAGAGACAAGGGTTGCTAGGCAACCACCTAGCACAGGCCTCAGCATTTAAGGTAACAAAGAAACTGCAGGACTGCCACCACCTACCTGAAGGGTCTTGCTTTAAGCCATAAAAGAACATTGCCAGGGAGGGACTGAAACACAGCTCCAAACCGCTGCCAATCTCCCAAAATTGAACTTGAGCATATTTTATCAATTTTAATGCACTGATTTACAAAACAAGCAAAATAACCTTATTTGGAATGCATCCAACCCTTTTAAATTCACCTGGCATTTGCAGCACAGCTCTGAGCATGATCTTCTGTGTTCTGTTTTTTCCAATCTGTTCTGTTTTTGTTTTTGTGTTGAAGAGAAGAGGTCTCGCTCTGTTGCCCAGGACGATCTCAAACTCCTGGGCTCAAGCGATCCTCCCTGCCTGGGCCTTCCAAAGTGCTGGAATTACAGGTGTGAACCACCACGCCCAGCCTGTGTTCTGTGTTCTCAGAAGGATATATTACACACAAACTTTTCTTTTTTTTTTTCTTTTTTTTTTTTTGAGTTGGAGTCTCACTCCGTCGCCCAGGATGGAGTGTGGTGGCATGCTCACAGCCAACCCAGTATCAACCTGCTGGGCTCAGGCGATCCTTCTGCCTCAGCCTTCCAAGTAGCCAGAGCTACAGGCCAGGCGCGCTACCACTCCTGGCTAATTTTTTATTTATTGTAGAGATGAGGTCTCGCCAAGTTGCCTAGGCTGTTCTTGAACCGTGAACTCAGGGGAATGCCCTCACCTCCGTCTCCCAAAGTGCTGGGATGACAGGCTTGAGCCACCACACCCAGCCAAGCTTTTCTTCAAACAGGGTCAGTGGTAGGGAAAATGCCTCCAAGGAGAATTTGCCTTTGGTGGCCTTCAATTTTGTCACCTTTCCCCAGTGGGCCCTAGACTCTCAGACATCCAATATCTGGGGCTGGTTTTATAGGAGGAAACTCTTTCAACAATACAGTAACATCCTGCTGAGAATTAGTTCAAGTGTCTAACATCCTATAATAATTCTGCCCCTTTCAAAAAGGACAGGAGCAAAAGAGCCTGGAGGGGGAATTTTATTATTATTATTATTATTATTGTTATTATTATTAAGATGTAGGAGAAAATTCAGGGTTAGGTATACAAACATTGATTATGCAGGTACCCTGGTTGATGAGGTATTCCCCTCCCTCCCCTAGCAGTTTCCCTCAACTGCCAATCCCACCCCCTCCCTTGACAGTTTCCCACTACTACCAATCATTTTCTTATAGTATTATAATTGTTCAAGGTCCGCTTATGAGTGAGAACATATGGTACTCTGTTCGTTGTTTCTGTGATAGATCACTGAGTATGATCAACTCCAAATCCATCCAAGTTGCTGTGAAGTCCATATATGTGTCCTTCTTTATGGTTGCATAATATTCCATTGTGTATATGGACCACATTTTTTTAATCCAGTCGAGCTTCGATGGGCAACACGGTTAGTTCCATGATTTTGCTATTGTGAACAGAGCTGCAACAAACATACATGTGCAGGTATCTTCTTTATAGAGTAATTTGAGTTCCTTCAGGTATATTCCTGTTGGGAGCCGGCCGTGGAGGCCTGCCTGAGCATTAGAGATCCAGGCAGGCTGCAGACCCTGAGACCGCTAGGATGACTTCAGGAGTTGAAGGCCCATTGCCTCTTCCCTTCTTTGCTGTTTTGGCATGTTCCACTAGCAGGGACTTTGATGATCTAAGCATGAAGTTCTGAGAGTACGACAAGCATGGCTTACTTTAGGAGTCCATTGTTCCCGTGTCTTACAGACCGCGGTTTCGGCTTTAAACTTAACATAATTCAAACTCAGGTCACATTTGGGAGCCTTTAATATGGTACAAGCTTCTTTAAAGATTTAATAGTATATTTGCAGAATTAGTATATACATACAAAGTGCTGTTTCAACCTTAATAATACAGATAAATATCTAGAGCTACGGCCCAGCACAAGCTTTGGGTTGGGCCACATTCCTAAAGGCCCAGCATGAGCTTTGGGCTGGGCCATATTCCTTAGGAATTGGTTTGGCTATAATTAAGTTTCTATAGTGTAGATAGAATTAGCGTAAAATAGAAAGGAATTGGGATTTAGGTTGGTTATTAGGTGTTGCGTATGCATAGGTTTTAAAAGTTATT
The DNA here is from genome assembly GCF_000164805.1 of Carlito syrichta. Classification (NCBI taxonomy): domain Eukaryota; kingdom Metazoa; phylum Chordata; class Mammalia; order Primates; family Tarsiidae; genus Carlito; species Carlito syrichta. The sequence goes on from NW_007247367.1 coordinate 97,422, forward strand.
GATTATTAGAATATTATGATATTAGAATTGTGGTGCTGCTTTTGAGAAATATTAACCAAGCATGAGGAACAGTGAGATAGTTTTGGGATCCTCATTCCTCATGCTTGGGGAAACACCTGATGGGTGGGAGAACGCCCCTCATCCACCTGGTTCTATGTTCATGTAAATGTCTTGTGATTTAATTGGGATTGCCCTTCCTCTTACTCCAGGAAACACCTGGTGGGTGAGGGATGCCCCCCCCTCATTCACCTGGCTTTGTGTCCATATAAAGGTTTTGTGATTTAATTGAGATTGTTCTTCCTCATGTGCGAGGAAACACCTGGTGGGTGGGAGGGGTGCCCCTCCTGCACCTGGCTTGTGTTCATGTGGAAGACTTGTAAGACTGCCTGTGTAAAATTTGGGATAAATACAAACTGTAAACCCCCAATAAACGGCTTCTGGTCAATTTGTTGAACAGATGTCCACTTTCTTTCTTTCTCTTTAGATCTATCCCTCCTTCTTTCTTTCTTTTAATATCTATCCTTATAGAAACGCCGAGCCATCACACCTTCTAAGGGACCCCTTAAATCTCTTTTTGGAGCCCCCCAAATATTCCCAATAGGGGAATTGCTGGGTTATATGGAAGGTCCATTTCTAGTTCTTTCAGAAGGTTGAATTCCGAACACAGCAGCCCCCGGGCGAGGAGCACAGAGCTCGCAGTCCAGCACTCTCAACTCCATCAAAAGCCCAGCCTCGCCACTGTAAGGATTACCGTCCTTCAGCTCTGCAACACAAAACAGGTAGATGGTTCAGCACGTGGGTTAGAGTCAACCACCTGGCTGAAATGCCGGTTCGACCACTTACCAACCTCGTGACCTTTGATTAAATGCTCAGATCCCCTAAGCATCAGTTTCCTCATTTGTAAAAAGAGGATTTAAAAAAACAGAGTTGCCAGACACAGTGGCTCACACCTATAATCCCAGCACTTTGGGAGGCCGAGGTGAGGGGATTGCCTAAGCCCACGAATTGAGACCAGCTGGGACGACTTGGCGAGACCTCATCTCTACAATAAATCAAAAACTTAGCTGGGTGTGGTAGCACGTGCCTGTAGTTCAAGCTACTTGTAAGGCTGAGGTGGAAAAATCACCTGAGCCCAGCAGGTCGATGCTGGGGTGGCCGTGAGTGTGCCACTGCCCTCCAGCCTGGGTGACGGAGTGAGACTCTGACTCAAAAAATAAATTTAAAAATTTTTAAAAAACAGTGTCTGTCACATGGTGTTCACATGTTAACTGAAATAATGCATGTAAAGGTCTTTGTTTAGTTTTTGGCACGTTATACATGCACAATAAATTCTGGTATTATTATAAAGGGCAATAATAATGTTCCATCGCACTTTGTTTTATTTTTATTTTTTTTGTAGAGACAGACTCTTGCTATGTAGCCCAGGCTGGTCTTGAACTCCTGGCCTCAAGCAATACTCCTGCCTTGGCCTCCCAATGCACTGGGATTACAGGTGCACACCACCATGCCTGGCCCATCTAATTGACCTAACTAAATACTCTCGGGGTATTTTTTAAATCAAATATCTGGTGTAGGAGATTATTGTTCCAGCATATAATAGAAATGTGTGTACTACTTAGGGATGAATGTCACGGAACCAGAACACACAGAGGTGGAGCTGGACCCCATGTGATAAAAGGACCTTGAATAAAGACCTATGTCTTTATCATTCTGTATCACCTGAGGCCAGGTACTGCGACAGTAAAGATATAGATAGGCCAGGCTCCGTGGCTCAGCCTGTCATCCCAGAACTTTGGGAGGCCGAGGCGAGTGGATTGCCTGAACCCGCAGGTTCGAGGCCAACCCAGGTACCTTGGCAAGACCTTGTCTCTACAATAAATCAAAAATTAGCTGGGTGTAGTAGCGCGTGCCTATAGTTCCAGCTACTTGGAAGACTGAGGCAGAAGGATCGCCAGAGCCCAGCAAGTTGAGGCTGCGGTGACCGGGAGCGTGCCACCACCCTCCAACCTGGGCAACAGAGTGAGACTCCAACTCAAAAAAAATAAAAAAGACATAGATAAATGACCCCACATAGAGTACGACCTGGGTATCTTGGTCTTGAGTTCTTTGTATTCCTGTGCAGAATTATGTACGCTTAGGTCACCACAGAACTTCAGATAGTGTGGATACTACAGAATAGGCCAGGCGCCATGCTCACCCTTGTCATCCCAGCACTTTGGGAGGCTGAGGCAGGAGAATCGCTTGAGACCAGGGAAAGTTTGAGACAAGCCTGGGCAACATAGTGAGACCTGTCTCTACAAAACTTTTAAAAATTGGCCAAGGGTGGTGACATGCACCTGTAGTCCCAGCTACTTGAGAGGCTGAGGTAGGAGAATCACTCAAGGCCAGGAATTCGAGGCTACAGTGAGCTATGATTACACCACCGTACCTCAGCCTGGGCGACAGAGAGACACCCTGACTAAAAACTAATTAAAAAGAAGGAAAGAATATATGTGAAATCTTAGGAAGATTTTCTCTCTTAAAAAAAAACCCAGAACCACACTGGAGCTTACGGTGTCTCTAAGAGTCTAGTACGAGAATCCAACCAATTTAACTCCACCCAGTGCCTTCAGGTACTCAGTGACACCTCTCTGCACTCTCTAGTTGGCTTCCAGTGCTTTCTGGAAGTGTGTGCTCACAGCTTCTGTCCCATGACATGAACATCCAGGTGCCTCGTGAGGACCTCCACAGCCCCCTCTTTACACTGCCTTGACTACACACACTATGTCACCCACTTGAAATCCCAAAACACAGATTCTCACTACAGCCAGAAGGAGAAAAAAGAGCCTCGGCAGGCACCCTGCCTGACAGGCCGCCCAGATCCCCTCCAGAAATGAAGGGATCTCTCCCCCAGCTCCTGGGAGGGTGGTGGCAGGAAGCCCCCAGCCGTCAGCCCTGACAAAAGTGCCTCCTCTGAAGAGAACAGTCTCACCCAAGGTCACGGCCGCTTCCAAAGCAGCTGGAATTGACCAATGGGGAGAATGAAGGCCTCGTCCTCCTGCCCCAGTTCAGGACACCTCCAAAGGGTCATCCCAGCTCCAGGACCCCCTGCGGTGTCTTCCGAGGCCTGCGCTGAGCCCGCGTCTCCACTCAGCATCCCCTCTGCCCACCCCTGCTCCATCCCTCCCCTCTTCTCCCCCTCTTTGCCCTCCCT